>NW_007251162.1:547144-590036 GCF_000164805.1 Carlito syrichta | reverse complement strand
CTCACTGCCCAGGCGGGTCTCGAACCCGCGGACTCAGGCAATCCACTCACCTCAGCCTCCCAAAAGTGCGGTATTACAGGCTGAGTCACCGAGCCCGGCTCTACATAAGTTTTTTAAGAAATTAGCTGGCCACAGTAACATGCACCTCTACTCCAGGCTACTCAGGAAGTTGAGGTAGGAGGATCACGTGAGCCCAGGAATTCCAGGTTACAGTAAGCTATTATCATGCCACTACACTCTAGTCTGGACAACAGAAGGAGGCCCTGACTCTAAAACAAACAAAACAAAAAGCCTGGCATTTCCACTGACCTTTGCTTTCTATCTCATCATGTGATCTCTGTACATGCCTGCTCTCCTTTGCCTTTTGCCATGAATGAAAGCAGCCTGAGGCCTCCAACAGATGTTGAGCAGATGCAGGTGCCAGCCTTCTTGTATGGCCTTTAGAACTGTGCACCAACTAAACCTCTTTTCTTTGTAAATTACCCAACCTCAGATATTTCTCTATAGCAGCACAAAACGAACTAAGATGCGGTCTGAATAATACCAATACCAGCAAAAAATACTAATAAGGGACTAATAATTAAAGCTTAGGAATTAACTATTAAGTGTGCGCCTGGCCTGCCATTCCACAATAGTAAATACACAAAGAAAGAGGTTGGAAGGAAAGGAAAGACAGAGCGGAAGAAAGGATAGAGAAAGGACAGAAGGAAGAGAAGTACTTTTATATATTAATTTATCAAATATTTATCGAGTGCTAGTTATATCTCAGATTCTGAAGAAACTAGGGATACAATATTTAGCAAAAATATTCACTGTCTTTCACATCACAAAGTTTAGAGGCAATTGTGGGAGATTACTGTAAATCAAACAATCATGCAAAGGAATGTAAAACTGTAACTCTGTTAATGCTTCCTGGCAGAGGTACATGGCACTACTGAATGTTTGTTTGTAGCAGGGTAGTTGGTGTAATTGGGGTGGTCAGGAAAGGCTTTCCTGAGGGTATAATGCTAAAGAAAAACAAGTACTAAATAAATATCAACACTGAAAGGAGGAAAGGGAAGTTTCCCATAAAATTGGCAACTGCATGTTCAAAAGCCTGCAGTTGTGTTGGCAGTGGAAAAGGAATGACAAGGATAAAGATCTAAAGAAGCTGGTGAGGCTAGAGTGCAGGGAGTATTAGGTCTGAAAACTACATTCACCCCCAACATGCCACTGTGTACTTATGTTGGCAGAACTGTACAAACTCGATAAGCTTCCATAACTTTGGTATATCAGTGATTCACAGTTGTGTTTGTATCATTGTGAGGCAATGTCTTGCTGAGTGGCATTCATTATTGTTGTTGCATGTTCTTGTGTGCCATCTTGAGAATGTCGGGGCTTGATTTAGAGTAATAAACAAACATTAAATTTCTTGTAAAACTCAGCAAGAGTCAAAGTGAAATCAGGGACATGTTAGTCCAAGTTTATGGGGATAAAGGCATGAAAACATGGCAGTATACAAATCGATTAAATGTTTTTCTGAGGGCAGAGAAAGCGTCACTGATGAAGATAGGTCAGAATGGCCAGTAATGAGTGGAACTGATTAAAACATTGCAAAAATTCGTCAAATTGTGTGTCAAAATTGTCAGCTGACTGTGAGAAGCATAGCAGATCAAATAAACATCAACAGTGATACAGTTATGAGAATCTTAACTGAAATTATTAATATGAGAAAGATGTGTAAAAATGCTCCCAAAGGAGCTTATATACCATGACAATGCACCAGTTCACACAGCACTGTCTTTGGGGGAGATTTTAGCCAGTAAACAAATAATTGTATTGGAACATCCACCCTATTTACCTGATCTGGCCCTTGGTGACTTTATCTTTACCCAAAGGTAAAGGAAAAATTGTAAGGAATACATTTTGATGACCTTCATGACATCAAGGGTGATACAGCAACAGCTCTGATGGCCATTCCAGAAAAAGAGTTCGAAAGTTGCTTTGGTGGGTGGACTAGGTACTGGCATCAATGCATACCTTCCCAAAGGGAGTACTTCAACAGTGGTCATAGTGATATTCAGCAATTAGGTGTGTAGCACTTTTTCTAGAATGGGTTCACAAACTTAATTGTCCTCACACTTCATAAGATGAAGTGGAGAGGGGAGGGCTGAGAGGGAGGCAAAGCTGGAGGAGAAGTTGTCACTAGGTCATCTAGGATTATGTTAACAAATGTTGTTTTTCTCCTAAGAGCAATTACAAGCCACTGATGTTCACCACCTTTGTTCACTGAAGGTTTGAACCTTTGAAGGTCTTTTAAATGATTGACTTTAATTTGAGGAGATGACATTGAGAGCAAGGGTAGGCTGTCATTGCAATTGCCTAGTCAAGGGCAAGCTTGAATTAGAGTAATGTCAGTGAAAACCTAGGGAAGTGAATGAAAGTGATAGATATTTAGGATATTGTGGCTATATTTATGGTTTTAGGTTACAGTTGTCAGTATGGTTATAGCTATAGTTATGGTTATAATCATGGTTATGGTTACGTGGGCTGGGCTGAAGGAAAGTTAGGTCTCAGGAATGACTCTTAGGTTTCTGTTTTGATGAAAAAACAAATGAAGGGAACAGGAGAGGATGAAGTTTACTGGAGGTTGATCATGCATTGCAAACTTGACATGCTGAGTTTACTCTGCCTTTGAAAGAATTAAAAGGAAGTAGGGGTGTGTGTGTGTGTGTGTGTGTGTGTGTGTGTGTGTGTGTGTGTGTGTGTTTCCTGGAATTTAGTAGAGGTTCGGCTAAAGAGAGGAAGATTTTAATGTAAATAGAAAGTATGGCAGCCATGAGAGCTGTTCACTGAATATTTCCAGTTCTTTTCCTTCAGATTACAAGGTAAGACTTGTACTGAACTATCAGTATAGAGCTCATCAGAAACAGCAACCACATGAACACTGCAATACAGGGAATTTAATGAAGGGAAATGTTTACCCATGTGTTGAAAGAGCTGAGAGGCCAAATAGAGGATGGAATACCACCTAGGAGGAGTCTATTATGCCTTTAGGAGAGAAGGGTAAAAGAGGAAGTGTATTACCAGACCTCAGAAGCCACCTGTGGAAGTTTGAACTACATCATGCCTTTCTGGTGGGAGCTGAAATCACAAAGATATCTGCTGCTGCTGGAGATGCTGTCAAAAGCTGAAAGAGTGACAGAATAAGATAATCTACTTTCTCCACAGCTCCCAACCTCTACTCTTCCATGACTACCTCCCATCAGCCAAAAGAACCTGATACCAGAGAGCAAAATCTTCTGTCAAATGCAGGCCTTGCAAACTAGAGCAAGGTTGAGAAGGGTGGGAAAGGGGCCCCAGAATAAATAGGTAAGTGACTAGCACAGTGTCCTCATTCACTAGTTCTAATCATAGAGTTATGAAAGGAAACAACATGGTATTTTTGGATGGTTATTTAATTACAATTGGGAGACTCTCTAATGCTCTCTTTCTTCTCCCATAAAACCAGTAGCATTCCAGATAACGATGACTCAGTCAACCAGGGTCCCAGAGTGAAGACAACATGAAGCAGAGTCTGGCCCACAAAGGAAGGGTAACATGTAGTCTGGGAAACAAGTTTTTTTTTTCTCTTTCTCTCTTTTTTTTGCATTTAAGACACTAAATGTTCCGAATTTGAGAAAAGTTTGTTACATGCAACATAACCTGGCCTATCCTGGAAAACACAAAGATTAGAACTGATAAGTTGTGTGATGCCCGCCTCCTTAACTTTAGTGGGATGGTCCATGACCACTAATGAAATCAATATTGAAATGTAGAAGAATTGTACTTTACATCATGCAGTGGGGAATATTAGGTAAATCAGTTGTCAACAATGATTTCAAGGGCAGATAGCATACCTAAGAATATATAACTGTTTTCTAGACATAATTCTTATATTTGCATAAGTCTTTGCTTCTTTGTATCATGCTTCTTTTTCTCTCAATTAACTGTAGGTATTATAGACTACACAGTCTAAGGAGCCATGTCTGGAACTCAGGCAGGAAGGACTATATGTTATCTAGAGACTGTGGACATTTGGATGAAATTTATAAATTATCTCCCTTGGAATGTGAGTGAGTTTATTTCTTCTACCACACCAAATATTTGAAAACCAAAAAAGCTGACAGTACTAGCCACCAAGTATTTTCTTTTTACTTTGATAAGTTTAAGCAATACAAGTGCAGTTTTGTTATATGTATATATTGCATAGTGTTTAAGTCAAGGCTTTTAATATAGCCATAACCCAAATAGTGCACATTGTACCCATTAAGTAATTTCTTATTCCTTACCCCCTCCCATCCTTCTAAATCTCCAGTGTCTATTATTCTACACTTCATGTTCACAAGTACACAATTTTTAGCTTCCACTGATAAATAAGAACATGCAGTAGTCACTAAATATTTTTATTCTTCACTTTCTGGCTCGATAATAGGATTAAACTTTGCCAGAGTCATATGATTATTTTTGTCTAGTGAGTTCTAAGAGGAAGTGACATGTGTTACTTCCACGTGAGACTGTCAAATAGCTGAGGTAAAAACTCTAGAGCTTTCTTTCACTTTGACACAGAGACCAGCAACATTTCAGACACTGGTTGACCCATCAGCCAAAGTCTCACAACAACATGATGCAAGAGTTCCCAGCTGACCCTCTATGGACAGGTAATATTTTAAAAAGAAATAATATTTATTGTTTTAATCTATTGAGATTTGAGGTTGTTAGGACCATAAGCTAGCCCATGCTGACTTATGCAAGTGGTAATGAAAGTCAAGCATGTAAAGTGAATAAGATTGCTTGGAAGGAGAATAGATTGGGCTCTAGGAGAGTACACTTTCAAGAGAAGCAGAGAATAAAATAAAATAGAAGATAAAACCTAGGAGAATTTTATGTCACAGAATCAATCTGAAGAGAGTGCTTTAAGAAGGAGAGTTCAAGGATAAAAGAGGAATGAAAAAACCCCAAGTGGACTCATCAGCAAAGTGGTCATAATGGTTTTACTAAATGAAGGAGACAAAGGGTAAAACAGTATGTGCTGAGTTGAGTGGATTTTTAAAGAAACAAGTAGGCACTAAATAGACCAATAACAACCCAGGAAATCCACTCTGTCTTAAGAAAACTACCTACAAAAAAAAGCCTGGGTGAAACAGCTTTCCAGTGAAATTCTACAAGACATACAAGGAGGAGCTGATATCAATAACCACTGAAAGTATTCCAAGCAATCGAGAAAGACAGAACTTTCCCCAAATAATTTTATGAGGCAAACATCACACTGATACACAAACCGAGTAAAGATCTAACAAAGAAAGAGAACAACAGGTCAATATCCCTGATGAACGTAGATGCAAAAAATTCTCAACAAGATTCTAGAAAACTGTATCCAACAACACATCTCAAAAATGTTCCACCATGACAAAGTAGGATTCATCCCCAGGATGCAGGGCTGGTTCAAGATCCACAAGACCATAAATGTAATTAAATACATCAACAGACATAAAAACAAGAAACAAATGATTATATCACTGGATGCAGGAAAGGCTTTAGATAAAAACCCAGCATCGCTTCTTGATAAAAACCCTTGAACAACTAGGCATAGAGGGAACACACCTCAAAATAGTAAGAGCCATCTACGATAAACCCACAGTTAACATATTGCTAGAAGGGACAGATATTGGAAGTTTTTCTCCTGAACCAGGACAAGACAAGGCTTCCCACTCTGACCTCTCCTGTTCAACATAGTGTTGGAAGTCCTAGCTAGAGGAATCAGACAAGGGAAGGAAATTGGGGACATCCAAATAGGAAAAGAGGAAGTTAAGTTATACCTCTTTGTTGACAATATGATCCTATACCTTGAAAATCCAAGAGAATCTGTCACAAACCTCCTTGCACTGATAAAGGATGTTGACAAAGTCTCCGGGTACAAAATAAACGTGTAAAAGTCACATTCTTATGCACCAACAACAAACAGGCAGAGAAAAAAATAAAAAGCATAATTATATTTAAAACAGCCACACACAAAAAATGAAATACCTTGGCATCTTCCTAACCAGAGCAGTGAAAGACACTTACAATGAAAACTACAAAACACTGCTCAAAGAAATCAAAGATGACACAAAGAAATGGAAAAATATTCCATGCTCATGGATTGGAAGAATCAACATTGTTAAGATGTCCATCCTACCAAAGGCAATCTACAGATTCAGTGCAATACCCAGGAAATTACCAACATTATTCTTCTCAGCCTTGGAAACGACAATACAGAAATTCGTGCTGAAACTTAAATGACCACAAACAGCCAAAAAAATCCTCAGCAAAAGGAAAAAAGTGGGAAAATCACACTTCCAGACATTAAATTTTATTACAAGGCTACAATAAAAACTGTCTGGTATTGGTACAAGAATAGGCATATAGACCAATGAAACAGGATAGAGATTCCAGAAGCAAAACCTCAATTTCTCAACCAACTCATCTTTGACAAAGCCTCCAACAACAACCACTGGGGAGAGGAGGACCTATTCACTAAGTGGTGCTGGAAAAACTGGTTGACCACGTGCAGAAAATTGAAACAGGACCCCTACCTATCACCATAAACAAAAATCAACTCTAAATGTAACAAAGACCTAAATGCAAAACCTCAAACTATAAGAATCTCAGAAAATGCAGCAGACACCCTTACAGAAATTGGAATAAGCAACCAACTCCTGATCAAAACCTCAAATGCCCATACCATAAGAGATAAGATAGACAAGTGGGACATCATCAAACTGAAAGGAAAAGCAAAGCAAAAGAAACCATCAAGAGCATTCAGAGAAAGCCCACACAAGGGTAAAAAAAAATTTGCCAACAGCATATCTGACAAAGGTCTAACATCCAGGATCCACAAGGAACTCAAATGTGCCAAAAAAAAAAAAAAATACCCTATTTAAAAGTGGACAAAAGGTATGAATAGACACTTCTCAAAAGAAGGCACATGAACAGCCATCAGATACATGAAAACATGCTCAGTCTCTTTAATCATCAAAGAAATGCACATTAAAACCACACTGAGGATACCACCTAACTCCAGTCAGGATGGCCATCGTCAATAACTCAAAAAACCACAGATAATGGAGAGAAGGTGGGGAAAAAGGAATGCTTCTACACTGAAGGAGAAAGTGTAATCTAGTACAACCTCTGTGGAAAACAGTGTAGCAATTGCTACAATTTTTTTTTTTTTAGTTGGAGTCTCACTTTGTCGTCGAGGCTAGAGTGCAGTGGCACACTCACAGCTACCCCAGCATCGACCTGCTGTGCTCCAGTGATCCTTCCATCCCAGTCTTCCAAGTAGCAGGAACTACAGGCATGCGTTACCATACCCACCAAATTTTTTTGTTTTTGTTTTTGTTTCTGTTTGTAGAGACGAGGTCTAGCCAATTTGCCTGGGTTGGTTTTGAACCTGCAGGCTCAGGCAATCCATTCACCTTGGCCTCCCAAAGTGCTGGGATTACAGGCTGAGCCACCAAGCCCGGCCCCTAAAATTTTTTTAAAATCAATCTTCCACATGACCCAGCAATCCCCCTTCTGGGTATATACTTGCATTCTATAAAAAAGATAGCTGCACATGCAGCTATTGCAGCATTATTCACAATAGCAAAAACATGGAAACAACTATACTGCTCATTGAAAATGTATGGGATAGAAAAATGTGGCACGTATACATGTGGAATAGTACACAGTCATAAAAAAGTACAAAATTATGGACCTCACAGCAACTTGGATGCATTTAGAGTTTATAATTCTCAGTGATCTATCACAGAAACAAGGAACTGAGTACTACATGTTCTCTCTCATAAGCAGACTCTCAGCATTTATCATAATACTAAATGAACAGGATTGGCAGTAGTGGTAACTGCCAGGGGAGAGAGGGGAGGAACACATAACATCAATAAGAGTACCTGATCTCAAACCAGGCAAAGTGGGGACCAAAGGAAGGCCCAAACTCTACCTGTATGATGGCCACTTGTATACCTAATCCTGAATTATATCCCACATCTTTAAAACAAAACAACACCCCCCAAAAAGAAACATGGAGGGAAAATATAAACAACTTCTTTGGGAAGTCTGGATGGAGGAGAGATTGATTGCAATGAGAGATAGGTTAAAAGCGAGCATCTTGAAAGCAGTTGAGGTTTTTCCAGACTCATGCCTGATATACCTTATTCTAATAGTATAAAGTCACATACAATGTACAATTATTTGGAATTATAGCTGTAGAAGTGAAATAACAATCACCTTTAATGAAAAATCTAAAGCACTTTATATTCATGATTCTCTAAACCTCTTGCTATGTATTTGATCCTTTTTTATGTAAAGAGACACATACATACATGCAAATTTATGAAGTCTGACAATTAAGTTCACAAATTCATGCTAGAAAAGGTGCTACATATCTCCTTGCTGAATATCACTACAGTCATCTTTGAGGTACTCCCCTTGCGAAGCTATGCACTGACGCCAGCACCTAATCTACCTGTCAAAGCAATTTTGGAATTCTTTTTCTGGAATGGCCATCAGAGCTGTCACTGATGTTCTGACTGTCATCAAAATGTATCCCTTTCAGTATTTCCTTTATTTTTGGGTAAATAAAAAAGTCACTGGCGGCCAGATGAGGTGTGTAGGGAGGGTGTTCCAATATAGTTATTTGTTTACTGGTTAAGAACTCCCTCGCAGACAGTGCTATGTGAGTTGGCGCATTGTTGTGATGCAAGAGTACCCTTGGGACCATTTTTGCACACACATTTCTCATGCCAAGATTTTCAGTTAAGGTTTTCTTAACTGTTACTTTATCAATTATTATTTGGTCTGCTGTGCTTCTCACAGTCAGCCAATAACTCTGACGCACAATTAGACAAATTTTTGCAATGTTTTCATCAGTTCTGCTCATTACTGATCATCCTGATGTCTCTTCATCAGTGATGCTTTCTCTCTCCTTAGAAAAATGTTTAATCCGTTAGTACACTGCCATTTTTCTTCACAGCATTATGTCCATACACTTGGACTAAGATGTCCCTGATTTCACTTTCACTCTTGCCATGTTTAACAAATAATTTAATATTTATTCATTGCTCTAATTCAAGCTCCGACATTCTTGTGATATCAGCTCTGATGGCCATTACAGAAAAAGTATTTTGAAATTGCTTTGATGGGTGGACTAGGCACTGGCGTTGGTGCATAGCTTCCCAAGGGAAGTTATTCAAAAGTGACATAGTGATATTCATCAATGATATATGTAGCACTTTTTCTAGGATGAGTTTGGAAACTTAATTGTCAGTTTCATACAGCTAAACTTAACTGCAAGTGGTACTTGAGGATCAAAATATTATTATTTAGACTTCAGAAGTTTGCATCATGATCAAATTTGGTTCTATCAGGTAGAAATGTGTTGGCTCAACAGAACACATAGTTCACTTATGAAAAAACCGCACTGGCCCGATGATACAAAAAAAACTGTTACTCCATAAATGCATGTTTGAGTCTTGTTTTCACTTTTATATTCCCATTGTCTAACAGTTCCAGCATAGTCTTTCACTATTTTTTAGAGATAAACTTTCATTCAAAAAAGCATAATTACTATTGAGCTAATTAACAGTCTGTTAGTTGCTGATGGAATAGTTAATCCTTACATTTTCAGATAATTTATTATTCAAATAATATTTTTGCAGCCATGCAAAATAAAGACCACTACCCAAATAAAAGATTTAGACCACTACCCATATACACTGTTTAATTCCTGGTGTGCATCTTGTATGTGTACATTTGCATTTGAAGGCAGTAAGAGAAGTACTTATAATTTAATGATATTATTATTATTTTATCAAATGTTTCACCTGTGCCAAATTGGTGTTGGGTGGATTATATATCTTAGCTAAAACCCATTCAATATGTGCAAGTGGTAGGTGTTATAATTTATGTTTTATACACAAACAGGCTATAGCAGTCCATACAAGTAGTTAGTGACTAAGTTAGAATTCTAACCAAGCACCCTATGCCCCCAAAATATTGCCCATGAAAGTATGGATATATTGCATTACAAGCACAAATATTATTTCTCCTAGATGGTATGGATCATCAGAATGTCAAGGGAAAAGTCATACTTTTACTTAGCTTTTTGAAAGTTGTAGCATATTTTAGATATAAGTATTCTGCCTAGAGCTGGAAGGTAAAAACTCCTTTTAAAAATTTGATAAAGATTGTTATTAAGGCTCTCAAGTAAAGCTTGATTATGTAGCTTTGGCCAAGGACACTTTACAAATAAAAAGTTTTATTTTGGGAAATATTTTCCCTATTTATTTCAAAGGACATTTTGAGTTCTCACACACTGGGTAAAATAACAAGAGTAGAAATAATTTAAAACAATTTTTGCAGTGAGATAAATCTATGGAAGTAGCCAATTCTTTCTCATTCTCATATTAACAGCTATTTTCATCCTTACATTAAATGCTTTCAAATTTACCATTTGCTGAGTGAACTTAAATGTAAGATTACTGATTTCATGCTTATATACAGGACATATTCATAATTAAAGGCTCCTGCTTTTCCCTATTTTGACACATATAATAATATATTAATTTAAAAAGGAATCATGGCTAGAATGTGGTTCACATCCTGGCTTTGTCTCTCTCTCTCTCTCTCTCTCTCTCTCTCTCTCTCTATCTCTATCTCTCTCTCTCACTGGGCAAGACTAACCAGATTTATAGATGTTATTTTTCTAAAGTCAGATAGCTACTGGAGATACTTCCTCCAAAATTTCACAATTTGAAGTACCCTCAGAATGCCTACACAAAGTTATGGTCACAAGATAATGTTCATTATCATTCACTCTGTGGAGATTATATTTAATCGATAATCACAGACCTAAGCACCAGCAAACAAGCAACTCGATAAAGGGAAAATGGTAGCACTTTTAAAATAAGAAAATGTGGATTAAAGTATTGATAATGTACAAATATGATGGTTTTTGACAAGCCCCAGAGCTCCTTGTAAAACCTGCTTCCTTATTTCCAAATAATAATACCTAATTCACAGAGCTGTGATGAAAATAAAATGAAAAAGTACCTTGCAGGTAGTAATGTCAAGTTTGATAAATATGTGATGTATTATAACATGATAGATATTGTAAAAATAAACAGTAGTTTCTTCAATGGGTAGTTACATTTTGTTAAAGTGGCTTTTTGCTGGCAAAATTAAGCATTCACTTTTTTCCATGTTGTAAAAACTCATATCATTCTATAAAATATAAAGTAAAGGTATAATAAAAGCTCAAACTTTAAAATAAATACAGAGGGCTGGAAGTACAAATTCAGAAAGTTTCCTTTTGACAAGACCTAAATGCATAATTCAGCAGATTTGCTTACCTAATAAAATTTTAATATTGTTATTGTTATCATTGCCCTAAATATACATTGAACAAGAACAGTCTTGGGAGACATGGAGAGGTAGCCTGAAAAAAAAAAAGTGTATGTTATTTGTAGGTATTGAAGGAGTAATTATTCTAGAAAGCAGAGTCATTAGAAGTTAATTTCAATGAAATGCATATTTGACCTCAGCATCTCAAAATAAAGACAATTTAAAATATACAACTTTAGGAATGCTTCTACTTTGTTGGTGGCAACGTAAGGTATTTCAAACTTTGTGGAAAGCAGTGTGGTGATTTCACAAAGAACTAAAAATTGAGCTTCTATACGATCCAGAAATCCCTCTTCTAGGAATATACTCAGAGGAAGATACATTGCTCTACCAAAAATACAGCTGCATGTGTATGTTTATTGCAGCACTATTTACAATAGCAAAAACAGGGAATCAACCCGGGTGCTCATCAAAAGTGGACTGGATAAAGAAAATGTGGCATATATACATGATGGAATGTTATGCAGCCATAAAGAAGAACAAAATCAAGGCTTTTGTAGCTATGTGGATGCAGTCAGAAACCATCATACTAATTGAACTATCACAGAAACAAAGAAATTAATGGCACATGTCCTCACTCATAAGCAGGCCATGATCACTAGTCACAAGAGCACAAGGGTAGGATCAATAGATACTGGACACTGCTAGGAAAAGAAGGAAAGGAGGAGAGAGGGCGGCACACTAGGGACCTGGTCCACTATCAGAGGGGGAGAGGGCCAGCTAGAAGCACAAACTTCACTTGCATGCAACTTACTTATGTAGTAAATCCTCACTTGTACCCCACAGCTCTAAAATAATAAATAAATAAATAGATAATAAAAAGTATAACTTTAAAATCTTAAGAATAGTATTAATTCAATAATTACCTTAAAAACTTACAAATAAGGTTGTTTCTTTTTTAAGTTCTAAATTTCCTTTCCAAAAAATTATTTTATTATTTGAGAATATGGGATTCTAGACTATGAAAAGTTGATTTAAGTTTCTCATACTTTCCCAAATTCTACAATTACAGATGCAAAATGTAAGCCAAAATAAGCAATATGTTATTTATTAATTACTCTAGTTTTGTTCACAATGTCTCTTACCATCCTTTGCAGGATCATTCAGATGATACAAAAGGCAAAATGAAAGAAAAACGCAGAGAAAATCCTGAGTCAAAAGCACCCCTAAATATCTCAAATGAATAACTCCATTTTCATTAGACAATTAAAGTGATACAATTATATTTTTTAAATGACAAATGAATATATATGTCCAATTTCCCTAAGGCTACTGAGGCATTTAGTAAAAGTTGAAAATAATTCTGGTCATTTTCTACTAAAGTAAACAGCATTAATTTTGATATTGTCTGGAAAGTAAAAGAGTATTTGAGTGCTGTCTGGGACAACAGTTCTGCATCTACCCAAATGTCCAGAGGCACTTTCTTTTCCAAGTGTTCACATTATATTTTTAGTGTGGCAATTACAAATGACCACCAATAGTTTTAATTCAGCTTTGCTTAGGAAAATTACTGGAGAAAATTGGAAAGAAATAGAATCTCTTTTGGGGTCTAGAAGAAACCTATGACAATTGGGTGGTAATGAAATTCTAATGTTTTAATTATTTATTCTTAATTTTAAAACATATTTATGTTTTAAATATTTTTGATACTCTTCTGGGATAAAAACTTCAATCCATGAGGGTCTGTTCTTTTTAAATTCAACTCAATATGTTATAGACTTATTGACCCAGGCAGAGGTGACAACAATGGGCAATATGTGCATAGCACATAATCCCAGAAAACTTTCACACCATACAAAATCAATTAATTGAAACTTTCAGTACTATTAGTGTCAAGATCTCATTGAAGCTACTCAACACTTTCAAACGCATTTCTTGAACTATGTTACATAAGCAGGAGCATCTTGGTTATGTCATAAGCAGGTTAATTCTGGTTTGGAATCACTCATGAAAAAGAAGTATGCAAATCAGAATGGAAAATATTCCTCTTAGAGCCAGCTAATGAGCAGATTTCATAAAGATTAAGTTGCCAACCAATGAACATAAGATGCACCACTATCTCTTGCGTATCAACAAGATAGAAAAAAAGAAAATGCTAATTAAAAGATAACACATTATAGATTGTCAGAATAAATCCTAATTTCAGAGATGTTAAAAATGTGCTTACATTCACTGAAATATGATAGGTTTTTTTGTTTGTTTGCTCACCTTCCTCATACAGAACACCTGAAATTTGGCACAATGAAAGTTCACAACAAGTTAGCTTATTCAATTATTTAAACTTAACCTGGTTCCATGAATTAGAAAACTATTAGGAAATAATTGTTTTACCTAAAAATTGTAGAGAATAAACTATTGTTAAGTATAATTACAATTGTGTTATGATTTACAAATTGTATCAGCCTAAATAACTAAATGAAACATGGAGATTGATTTTCGGTGGCTAAAATATTAAAAAATGAAAATGGCTTAAGATGGTGGGCCTCACTAGTTGGGATACAGGCGCTAAGAGGCAGTTGGGATTTCACCAAGGAAGTGAAGCATTCAGTGTTCTAATGAAAGTGGAAAAAATGCTGATCCAATCACTATAATTGATTTTTGTTAACCAGAGTATTTATAAAAGACACATATTCTAGTAGTACATCATTTAATTATTAGAAAGTTAACTAGTTTGGTATTTAAAATAACTTTATTTACTTCAATCAATTCCTTAGTCTCCCAAAATAAAAAAACGCTGCCATTATCTGGGTTTTGTTTTGATTTGTTTTGTTCCTCCTTTTAGAGACAAGGGAAGAGCCTTCAGGTACCCAAGCAATGTCTCATTTTATTTTATTTTTTAACTTATTTTTATTTTTTGAAATAGTGTCTCATTCTGTCACCCAGGCTATAGTGCAGTGGTGCAATCCCGGATCACTGCATGTCAGCTTCCTGGGCTCAAGTGATCCTCCCACTTCAGTTTCCCAAGTAGACAGGACTACAGGTATGGGTCACCATGCCTGGATATTTTTTTAAACATTTTTTGTAGCAACAGGGTCTTGCTAGATTGTCCAAGCTGGTTGAAATATCTCATTTTAAAGTAAGAACATAGTTACTAGTTATGCTTATCGATGTTAGATTAATTTAGAAAACAAATTAAAACCACAAGTTTAAGACTTTCACTTATTTTCTAACCTTAAAATGTTCTCAATATTCAATAATTAAAAGCATCAAAATTTATTAAAACCCTACTAAAGCAGA
This sequence comes from Carlito syrichta, assembly GCF_000164805.1. Lineage (NCBI taxonomy): Eukaryota > Metazoa > Chordata > Mammalia > Primates > Tarsiidae > Carlito > Carlito syrichta. The sequence continues at coordinate 575,339 of NW_007251162.1, read as the reverse complement.
TGGAATGTTAGGTACTTAGCTCCTAACTGAGGACCATAAAGTAAATAACAAAATTCCTATCCTCAAAAATAATCCCAAATTTATGAACTGGTAAACAATCACATGTATGATATTACATTTCCGTATACTAATTTTTTGGCTTCTAAAACTCAAAATTATGCAGAAAAAGAAATCATTTTTCTTGCTTTTTCTGTATAAACTAGAAAATAGACTGAAAGTGTAATAATTCAAGTTAGTTTAGAATAGATTAGTACAGGTAGAGTTGTAATGCAATAAAAGACATCAAGAGTTTTACAGTATTTTACAATATAAATCTAGAAGGAGTGGTGTTTCCTTTGTAGGAGAGACTTTAAGGATGTTTAACTTGATGAGTGTTTACAAATCAACCCATATATGACACCTTATCCTTTCTTCACCTCAAATAAAGTATCAAGGAATTAGAAGTGAAATTGCTGAAAACCACTTTCATAAGCTAGTGGGTAGAATGTTGTGAACACAGTACTTATATTCATATATTTGGGATTAATATGCCAGGAACGCCATTTATTCTGAAAATTCACTTAATTTTTTGAGTCTTTTGCCTATGAAAATAGCAAAAATGAAATGCAATAGTATATATAAAAGTGGTTTGTAAATATGACAAATATAAGGTGCCATTTTTTCATGAATGAAAGTACTTGTCAATAAAGGTCCTCAGGAAAGCAATGTATATTTTGTTTATTTCTGCACTGATTGTTTTTCATAAAAGAAAGAGTGGTCAAGCCGTAGTAGACAGAAAAATGGCCCTCAACGATGTCCAGGTCCAAATCCCTGAAGCCTGAAAGCTTGCTACATTGCATGGCAAAAGAGAGTGCAGGTCAGGTTATTTTAAGGATCTTGAGATAGGAAAGTCACACTGGATTTTTTGAGTAGTACCATAAGGATCCATATAAGTGAAAGATGGAAGCAAGAGAGTCAGTCAAAGAAGCAGAAGTGATGATAAAAACAGAAGTCAGAGTGATGTGATTGCTGGCTTTGAAGATGGAAAGGACCAGATGCCAATTGTGGGCAACTTCTAGAAAACAGAAAAGGGAAGAAAACTGATTCTTCCCTAGAGTCCTGTGAGAACTATGCCAGACTTCTGACCTTCAGAACATAATTTATGTTGTTTAAACCACTAAGAATGTGGTAAATTGTTTCAGGTTATGTGCATGGCATGGGAAAGTTCACAATTGAATTCTAGCTCACTGGGCTATAACCACAGGGCTGTGTGACTTTAACCCAGACACTTTCTATTTAAAGTAGGGAAGTTGAACTAAAGTCATTTCGAAAATATTGTAATTAAATACACTACCTTTTTCTTTTCTTTTTTTCAATCTTTTCTACGTTCTTTCCTTCTTGGATCAAAAACAGCTATTTCCGCTCTGTTGTATTTTATGCTTCGGGAAGAAGGTAATTCCTTGTGTTATCTGGTCTGGTAGAAACTACCGAGGGATAATGAGACCCCCTTACCTTGACAAGCCATGTCAGCCACTATCCTTCACTGACGATAGGAAGTGAACTTATCTTGCCCACTCCAATTTTCCCTGAGTTCTATTTTCTAGTTCTCAAAATACACAGGCAGAAGTTACATAGGAATCTAATATGAACCCAAGGTCCCTAGACAGTAGTTAGTTTCCTGGGCAGTTATATAATAAAATGTCCTCATCAATATGATTCCTTTAAAGGCTGTCCTCAACTCTAAATTTTTGTAAAATATGACTTGTCATACCCAATTATAAACTAGGGAATTTATAAGAATCTGTGATTTATCTGGGTAAGATCACTAACATATTCAACCTTGGATCAAAAGGGACAGCTAAATCATATATAACAATAGACAGCAGCTGAAAAGTATATTTGTGCTTTCTTCAACTCTAAATTGTAACCATTAGCAGGAGCCTCAAATTCCAATAATATGACTAGAGAATTAAGATGTTTAATCTTTAGACATAAAACTTTATAGCAATAATAAAATTAGTGACTATATGAATATTTTAAAGCAACAACTTGATTTTTTGTAAATAGTAAGGAAGCATTATATTTCCATACAGTATGCACAGCCTTGTGAAAGAAGGCTACAATAGTTTTACAGTTAAGATGACCCAGAAATTTCACTTTTAGGTATATCTCCAAAGAACTGAAAACAGGTATTCAGACAAATACTTATACATGAATGTTAATAGAAGCAATATTCTCAATAGCCAAAAAGTGGAAACAATCAAAAGTACATTAATAGATGAATAAATAAATACATTTGTAAATCTATACAAATGTAATAGCATTCAGCCATAAAATAAAAAAGCACTGATACATGCTACAACATAAATGAACCCCAAAAACATGTTAGGTGAAAGAATCCAGACACAAAAGTGCACGTATTATATGATTCCATTTATATAAAATATCCAGAATAAGTAAATCCATAGAGACAGAAAGCAGATTATTGACTGCTAGAGGCTAGCAGGAGGGAAATGAAGACTGACTTAATACATATGGGGTTTCATTTCAGGGTGATGAAATGTCTTGGAACTAGATGGAGGTGATGGTTTCATAACACTATAAATGTACAAAATGCCATTTTTAAAGGTTTTTCAGCTTTATTGAGGATTAATTGACAAATACAAATTGTATATATTTAAGTTTTTCAACTTAAAGTTTGATACATGCACACAGTATAAAATGATCACTGCAATCAAGTTAAGTAACATATTTATTACTTCACATAGCATTCTCTGCCTTTTCTTTTTTGTGGTGACAACACGTAAGGTCTCCCCTCTTAGAAAACTTCAAGTAATGTTCATTATAGTCTCATCTCCAGAATTAATTAGTCTTACATTACTAAAACATTGTATCCTTTGATCAACAACTCCCCATTTGCCCTTTTTCCCACCCAGGGCAAACACCATTCTACTCTCTAGTTCTACCTGTTTTAGATAGAAATCAAGTTTGCCTATTTTAGATTCTGCATACAAATGAAATCATTCAGCAATGGTCATTCTGTGTCTGGCTTATTTTCCTTAGCATAATGCCCTCCGGGATCATCCATGTTGTTTCAAACAGTAGGACTTGTTTATTTTTTTAAAACTGAATAATATCCCATTGCATATAGACACCATATTTCCTTTATCCATTTGTTCAGAAATGAAAAAGGAGACATTTAAATGGATACCTTAAAAATAAAAAGGATCATAAGGGACTACAATGAAGAATTGTATGCCAAAAAAACTGGATAACCGAGAAAATGAAAATAAACACTTAGCCTAAAAAGACTAGTAACAAATAGGAATATTGAATCAGTATTCAAAAGCCTTCCAGCACCACCAACAAAGAATTGAGATGGCTTCAGGTGAATTATCCCAAACATTCAAAGAAGCATTATTACTAATCCTTCTTAAACAGAATACTTCAAAAAACAAAAGAACTAGTTTTAAGAGACCAGTAACACTTTGATACCAAAGCCAGACAAAAACACCACAGGAAAAATCCCTAAAAAAATAGATGAAAATATTTTCAACAAAATACTAGCAAACCAAATTCAATAGCACATTAAAAGGATTATATACCATGATGAAAGGGAATTTATCCCTAGGATGCAAGGATGATTCAACAAATTAATCAATGTAGTACACCACATTGACAGAATAAAATATAAAACCACATAATCATTTTAATAGGGACAAAAAAGCATTTGACAAAATTCAACATCCATTATTTAAAAACTCTCAACAAAATAGGCATACAAGGAAATGCCTCAACATAATGAAGGCCATTTATGAAAAATCCACAGCTAACACCATAATCAATGGGCAAAAACTGAAAGATCTGATACAAAGCAAGGGTACTCGTGCTTATCACTGTTATTCAACATAGTTCCAGAAGTCCTAGCCAGAGAAATAAAACAAGAAAAATAAATAAAATGCATTGAAATCAGAAAATAAGCAAAATTATCTTTGTTTGCAGATGACTTGATCATATATGTAGAAATCACTAAAGGCAATAAAATATCTGTTAGAACTAATAAATTCAGTAAAGTTGCAAGATACAAAATCAGCATTAACAAAAATCACTGTCATTTCTACATACTGACAAAAAAACTACCCAAAAAAGAAAATTGAGAAAGCAATCCCATTAAAAGTAGCAATACAAATAATAACATATTAAGGAGTAAATTAAATAAAAAATGTAAAAGATTTGTACATAGAAAATTAAAAACATTGCTGAAGAAAACACAGATTAAAAAGAAAGACACCCTGTGTTCATGAATTAAAAGAAATAATATTATTAAAACATTCACACTAACCAAAGTGATCTATGATCTATACATTCAATGCAAACCTTATTAAAATCCTAATGACATTTGTTACAAAAATAGTAAAAATCAAGTGGGACCTCATCAAATTAACGAGCTTCTGCAAAGCAAAAGAAACCATCAAGAAAGCAGGGAAACAGCCCACAGAATGGGAAGATGTATTTGCCAACTGTTTATCCAACAAAGACCTAACATCTAGGATCTACAAGGAACTCAAATGCGCCAAAAGGCAAAAAAAAAAAAAGCAGCTCCTTTAAAAAGTGGGCCAAAGATGTGAACAGACACTTCTCAAAAGAAGATATACGGGCAGCCAACAGACACATGACAAAGTGCTCAGCCTCACTCATCATCAGAGAAATGCAAATCAAAACCACACTGAGATACCACCTAACCTTTGTAAGAATGGCCATCATTAATAAAACAAACAACAGATGCTGGTGAGGATGTGGAGAAAAAGGAATGCTTCTACACTGCTGGTGGGAATGCAAACTAGTACAACCTCTTTGGAAGACAGTGTGGCGATTTCTGAAAGAACTAGAAATTGACCTTCCATATGACCCAGCAATACCCCTATTGGGAATATACTCGGAGAAACCCAAATTATTCTACCAAAAGGATACCTGCTCACATATGTTTGTTGAAGCTCTATTCACAATAGCAAAAACATGGAACCAACTGTGTTGCCCATCGAAGCTGGACTGGATAAACAAAATGCGGTACATATACACAACGGAATATCATGCAGCCATAAAGAAGGACAAATATATGGACTTTGCAGCAACTTGGATGGATTTGGAGTCAATCATACTCAGTGATCTATCACAGAAACAAAGAACTGAGTTCTATATGTTCTCACTCATAAGGTGACCTTGAACAATTATAATACTATAAGAAAGTGATTGACAGTAGTGGAAAACTGTCGGGGGGGGGTGGGACTGGCAGTTGAGGGAAACTACTAGGGGAGGGAGGGGCATACCTCATCAACAAGGGTAGCTGCATGATCAATATTTATATACCTAACCCTGAATTGTACCCAACATCTTTATAATAAATAAAATAATTAATAAAAAAATTAAATAAATAAAAAATAGTAAAAATCATTCAAAAATTCATATAGAACCACAAAAGATCTCATAGCCAAAGCAATCTTTTTCATTAATATTTTTGGGTTGGTGTCTCACTTTATTGCTCAGGCTAAAGTGCCGTGGCATGATTAAAATGATCTTCTGGGTTCAGGCAATCCTTCCACCTCAGCATCTGAGTAACTGGGACCACAGGTGCACACCTCCATGCCAAAACCTTTCTTTTTTTTTTTTTTTTTTAGAGACAAGGTTTCACTATGTTGCCTAGGCTGGTCTTGAACTCCGGGCCTTAACAATCTGCCCACTACAGGTGTGAGCCACTGCACCTGGCTTCCAAAGCAATCTTGAGCAAGAAAAACAAAGCTTAAGGTATCATACTTTTTGCTTTGAAAATATTATATTACAAGCCGGGCTCGGTGGCTCAGCCTGTAATCCCGTGCCTTTGGGAGGCTGAGGTGAGTGGATTGCCTGAGCCCACAGGTTCGAGACCTGCCTGGGCAGCGAGACCTCATCTCTACAATAAATCAAAAAATCAGCCGGGTGTGGTAGCGCATGCCTGTAATTCCGGCTACTTGGAAGGCTGAGGCAGAAGGATGGCTGGAGCCCAGCAGGTCGAGGCTCCGGTGGCCGGGAGCGGCCACAGCACTCCAGTCTGGGAGACCGAGTGAGACTCCAACTCAAAAAAACAAACAAACAAACAAAAATAATATTATATTACAAAGCTACAGTAATCAAAACAGTATGGCACTTGCATAAAACAGGGATAAAGGTCAATGGAACAAAATAGAGAGCCCAGAAATCACACATTTGTGGTCAACTGATCTTCAACAAAGATGCATAGAACACAAAATGGAGAAATAATAGTCTTTTCATTAAATGGTGCTGAGAAAGGTAGATATCCACATGCAGAGGAATGAAATTCGAGCCTTATTTCACACTCCATACACAAATCAATTCCAGTTTAAAGGTTAAAATATAACACCTGAAAGTGTAAAACTATAAAAACACAGGGAAAAAAAGCTTTTTGACATTGGTGTTGTTAATGATTATTTGTTATGAACCAAAAGTTCATGCAACAAAAGCAATAATAGACAAGTGAATTAACATCATACTAAAAAGCTTTGACACACCAAAAGAAGCTATCAATAGAGCAAAAAGGCAACCCACGAAATGAGATAATATATTTGCAAATCCTATAACTGATAAGTGGTTAATATCCAAAATATATAAGAAATGCATACAACTCAATAGGGAAACTCAAATAACCCAATTTAAAAAATGGGTCATTAATCTGAATAGCTATTTCTCAAAAGAAAACATGCAAATGTCCAACATGTATAAGAAAAGATGCTCAACATCACGAATTATTTCTAAAAATGCAAATCAAAACCACAAGGAGTACTGCCTCATACTTGTCAGAATAGCTATTATCAAAAAGACAAAAGATATCAAGTGTTGGTAAGAATGTGGCGAAAGGGAATCCTTGCACATTGTTGATGAGAATGTAAATTATCATAGCCATTATGAAAAACAATATGGAGGGTCTACAAAAAAATAAAAATGAAACTACCGTGTGATCTAGTCATCCCACTTCTGGGCATATATCCAAAGAAAATAAAATCTGAATATGGAAGAGGTAACTGCATTCCCATGTTCACTGCAGCATTATTCACAGTAGCCAAGATATGGAAACGGATACTGAATTGAATAATTTTTAAATGAATAATTTAATATTACATGAATTTCACTTGAATTTTAAAATAAAGTGTTGTTATTAGACAGAACTAAATTCCTTTTTGCCCCTGCCACTCAAAATGGAGCCTTTGGCAAGTTATTTAAACTCTCCACTCAACTTTCAGGGTTAACATGAAGATTAAATAAAATACTATGTTTACAGTACCTAACATATAGCAGAGCATTAGAAAATGAGTCCCCTCCTCTATATTCTTTCCTTCTACGGACCGTTGGAACTTTAGAATACAAATTTATAAATATAAATAAGCAGACAGCAAAAATAGAAGGAAGAGCTCGAGTAGGAAGAAAGAGGAAGAGGAGGAAAAGGAAGAGGCTGCAGTGGCGGTAACATGACATCACTCTGCAACTTCTAGGAATTTATCCAGAAGAAGCAGTCAAAAGGCTATCTTTGAAAGCATGCATAACACAGTCTCATAGACATTATATACATCTCAGTGTTGTTGGTATCAGAAAGAAAATGTGAAAACTAAGTATCTATGAATGGGAGATTGGTTAAATAAATTAAGGCACATCAATTCAATAGACTGCTATACAGCCATTATAATCACAATGCATATTTGTATTCAGATACTACATTGATAGATGTTTATGCTATATTGTGGGGAGGGGGCATAGAAGCCAGTTTCAAAATTGCATATATTATATATTCCCTTTCATGTCACATAAAAACACACAGAAAATGACCATAAGAATATGTACAGCTGGGCTTGGTGGCTCAGCCTGTAATCCCGCGCCTTTGCGAGGCTGAGGTGAGTGGATTGCCTGAGCCCGTGGGTTCGAGACCCTCCTGGGCAACTTGGCGAGACCTCATCTCTACAATAAATCAAAAATTAGCTGGGCGTGGTAGCGCACGCCTATAGTTCCAGCTACATGGAAGGCTGAGGTGGAAGGATCACCAGAGCCCAGCAGGTAGAGGCCACTGTGGCCGGGAGCGGCCACTGCACTCCAGTCTGGGCAACAGAGTGAGACTCCAACTCAAAAAAAAAAAAAAAAAGAATATGTACACAAAATATAAACATCTTAAGTGCTAGCATTAAAGGTAACATGCACAATATTTTATAATAAGAAAGTCAACAAACTATATCAATTTTGTAAAAAAATGATATAATTATATTTTAATAACCTGCCTTTAAAAGTATTATAGTCTAAAATTAGTGGACCTGTGTAAGTAACATACTTTATATGTGCCTCTCTCTATAACTGATATATAAGATTTTACAATAGAACCACTGCTTCATAAGGCAGAATTTTTCTTTGCAAGAAATAAATATACAATTAACTGTGATTTCTAAAAACTCATTTAACCTCTGCACATCAGAATGGTGAGAAGCCGAGTTATTTAATTGGTACAAGAATATCAGTTTGTTACTATGTGTAAGAGAAAGTGAATCAGGGTCAAGATTTGATTCCATAGACTTAGAAAATGCTAGCACAATCCTCAAAAATAATACAAGCTCTCAAGAAAAGGCAAAAATTCTAAAGTGTTCTTGATATGAACATAGAAGATAACGGATACTGCAAAGTGCAGCACATCCATATGAACTTTTAAACTCCTCTTTCCCTTGGTGTTTCATCTGTGATGGTGCTGACGTACTGCAAAAGACCAAGAAAGTGTACAGAGATAAGTACAGATATGAATTCTTCCTATTGCCTAATCCAGATTTTTAGATTTTCTTAAGGAATTTAAGGCTGTATTATAATCATTTTAGTGGCTAAATTTAGAAGATGAAGCAATGAAGTGAAAATGTGGTGATTTAAAAATTAAATGTAGTGAGAAAAAATAAGCGTGGGGAAGGTAAGGCCATTATCATTTAAGGTATTTCAGTTGTAAAGACTTTCCATTAACAATCAGAGGTAAGTTGTAATTTATCTCTTCTACCAAGGTACTGTATTTAACATTAATTACTAATGATTCAAAAAGTAATGACATTACATGTAGTTAGCTACACTCATGCAATAAATGGATTGTAGTTACCGTAATGTACCCCAAACAACTGAATTTCTATAAGACTCTAGGAACTAGAGCTGCACAGATACACATTCTGCATTATAAAGAGTTCAACCTACACAATCTAAGCATCACTGCTGGTATTTTTCGTATATATGATTTTTAATTATTTTTGTGTATGGCTATTGTCCTCAATAAAACTATTGCTTACTAAGATCAGGTAAGTAATTTTTTTATACTTCTTACTAGCTTCCCAACTAAGATTGCCATCTTCATCCCATTTCTATACTATCCACAGTAGTTGGCAAAAGCTGGACATAAGCTAGATGCTCAATATATTATGCACAATGTCATATGTATGGCATTTTGCTTTATGTAATGTATATGTAATGCACACTACATTTAATACTATATGTAACATATTATGCTCAATACCATATGTATTGGCTTTGGTAAAAATATTGGAACAATATAAGTGGCAAATAGTTCTTGTAATTCAGCTTGTCTCTCAGTCCAATAGTTATTTATATAAATCCACTGGGACTTGGCAAACACACACAGAATGGCTGACATGACCAAGAAACCATTACATGACATGTCAGAGAAGTAGTGAGGGTCAAAATACATGCTTTAAGGATGCCTTTAAATGTACCTTTGAATATTATTATGAAACTAGAATAGAGTTAGCAGCAACAAATATTCAGTGTAAAGTATAGAAAGGAAAAATGTGATGACTTACCTTAGGCATTTAAAACCCATGAGTCTAAAAGGTAGAAGCACCAAACAACAACAACAACTGTATGTTGTTGCTGCTAGTGTAGGTCAAGAATTATCTGTACTAAATGGCTAGGTGTCTAGTAATTTCAGCCACTTTTCATACATACCCACTACGTAAAACAATATGCCCACCTTCACATAATTTTGAATCATTTCTTACTAATTTCTCTATATGCAATAGTCAAAATATTATACTTTTCTTAGTATTTGTACTATTCCTTTTTGTATTTGTAATATTCCTTTTCTTAGTATTTGTACTGTACATTAAAATTAAAATATTAATTTTTTACTTGCTTTAAACTCATATTGCCAGGCACACTGACCTGAGGATTTAGGTGTACAAAATTGCACGCATAATATAAAAATAGAGCTGGGTATTTGTCAAGTTCACTGAGCTAATTTTTATCTAAAAATCAAGTTCTTGTCCGGGAACAGTACTTCATACCTATAATCCCAGCACTTTGGGAGGCAGAGGCGAAAGGATTGCCTGAGTACAGAGATTCACAACAAGCCTAGGCAACTTGGCAAAACCTCGTCTCTATAATAAATTAAAAAATTAGCTGAGTGTGGTAGCACACACCTGTGGTCCCAGCTACTTGGAAGGTTGAGGAAGAAGAATCGCCCGAGCCTAGCAGCTTGAGGCTGTGGTGGCCATGAATGTGCAACTGCTCTCCAGACTGGGCAACAGAGTGAGACTCTGACTCTAAATAATAAATAAATAAAATTCTCCCTAAATCATGCATAAGACACAAACTTACACACTTTCCCATTTTTAAAAGTGCTAAGAGTTTTGAAATGTACTTTTATTCAAACTATTAAAACATAAATCTACTTTGACCCTATAAAAAAGTAAAAATTCTGAAGTGGTTATTTATTGAAAATAAATATATCTCCAAGAGGATCACATTTTCAAAACCAATATTAAGACTCATAGCTTGAAATGCAGTTAAATAATTCAAACTATTTGAAATTGAGGACAGTTAAAATAAATCCAAATTAAATGGCTATTGTACCTCTTTTAACTTAAATAATGAAAATAATTGATATAAAAATATTCCTCTTAAAATATTTTGTTGGCACAAAGTCAATAATGAAAAAAGAAACTATGTTACTTGTTGTCATCACTATATACCCAAAGACCATCTATCTACCTGACTATATACCTGACACATAGTAGACATTTAATTTATATTGCTTCACTGAGTAGACAAAAGAAGGAAGGGAGATGTGTTTGTGTTTGGGAGAGAGCAAGGGAAAGAAAATGTGCTTTCCACAAGAAAAAATAAGTACCTTGGTAAGTTTTGACCTTACTAAACCCCAAAATAATAAAGCAAATATAGTCATTAGAAAAGAAGAAAATATGTGACTAGAAAAAATACTACATAAACTATTATGACTATTAAGCTAAATAAGTTTCTATTTATTTTGAGGTGTCAATACAATTTTTAAAGTAGTTGTTTAACTAACAAGACAACCACATTGCATGATTTCAATATGAAATTCAAAGGACAGTGTTTTGGTTCAGTGTTAATCTAATACAATGTACCTTCAATACATTGAAAAAAAGACTATACTTCTTGAATAAGGATCTTCAGAAAAATGAGCATTCTTATTTGACTATAAAGACCTAGCTAAAGATTCACTACACATTTTGAAAACTGTGACCATATACAGGGCTTTCACAATTCCACACTGCCAGTAAAATAGTAACACCTCTTACCTTTACAGCAGTGTAGATCCTAGTCAATATGTGAAATAGGTACATTCATTTACACATTCACATATTTGACACTAAGAATTTACAATGTTGCAGGCGCTCACGTGTAGGGGAGACAATGGTCACCAAGAGTCATGGACCATTCCTCAGAGACCTTATAATCATGTCCCACCATTTGTCTTCCCCTAGCAGAGGTCCACTATTGGTATACTGTTCAGCTCTCTCTCATCCCAGAGGATAGTGATCAGCGAACTGCCCTTCAAACTAAGATATTCACCACTGAACGTATTACCCCCTTAGAAAGTACTGGCATTTTAAAGGAAGACCTTGGACATAAGGAAGTAGAAACCCCTAAGGATTAATAATTTTTAAAAGAATTGAAATAAGGCGGGACAAGCAGGACACTAGAAATAAGGGATTCAAGTGGGATGCCAAGGCTGGCAGGTAGCTGTAACTGTTATACTACCACTAGCAAGCAGGTGGTAGATATGAGCAACATGACCTATAGCCAGGAAACAGAATTAATAGATGTTAGATAGGGTGCCAGGGCCCTTATCCAGGAAAATGACTGGACAGAAAGCAAGGCAGGTGAAACTAGGGGTGAGCAGCAGTAGTTAGACTCGGCTACAAAAGGCATTGGAAGGAAAAGAAAGGAGGAATTGAGGTTCCCCGTGCATCACGACTTCTAGTAGGTGGTCATTAAATCTTTGCTGGAGTATACCATTTCCCCAAGAGAAAAGATACCAGCTCCTCCTCTAGCTTCTATCTTTTCATTGACTCATTTAGCAGCTTTTAACTGAGCGATCAATAAAGCTATGTCTCTCATGGTAACAAGATTCCCTTCATTTATCATGTTTAATAGTCATATTTTTTAAATCCTATTTTTTAAAAGCATTTTTTCCTTGCTTCACTAGATAAAACACATGGGGATGTGTCTGGTTTACAAAGTTCAATTATAAGGTCTGAGGGATAAACTCAGTATCATAAACATTTAAAAGTGTAATTTGTCTTTGGAACTGTTCTTAATACCATCATACCCATACAGTTACAAATGTTGATATTTAAGCCTGTAGAGATTATGTTCTGTGCAGGCACAAAAACAGTACTGAATATAAATTATTTTCAGTAAGAAAAAGGGGCTATAATTTTTCTTAGTTATAACGGAACATGTCAGAAGATGAAAATAGGGAGAAGCTAATCAAATTGCTTACAATTCTCATCCTGAGAAAGGTGAATCAATTTAACACTATGTTCTGAATACTATAAAATTCGTTTAGAAAAGCATTGGAAAATAAATAAATACCAGTGCAGACCTACTGGTTTCAATCATATTTCCTATTAAATTGGCTAGGAAGAAAAAAACAGTTCAGTAACTTCAATGCTCCTTCTACTGAAAAATGCCCATATGTTAAGGATCTGCGGGATGGCCCAGATTCTAGTCTAGTACCTCGTGGCAGAGTAAGTTATTAGAAAAATAAGTTTTTAATTTATTCAGCCAAAATAAATGTATTTGCTGACCAGATGCGTTAAGTTTCTACAGTTTGTTCACGCAGTTCTCCTCTTGTTCAATAATTTAGTCCAGACAACACTTCTGAATGATTCTTATTATTATGCTGCCAGCTGGACTAGAAGTCCAGACATCTTTGTTATCAGAGTTCCTTGGTAGGTATCACAGCCAACATAGCTGTTAAGTAACACATCAGCATTGGACTACCAAATCAGTTTATCTTCAGAATAGAAAAACCGCATAGGGCAAAATGCAGCATTCAATGCAATCAGCATATTTTTACTATTAAATATGCTCATATTCTTTTTTCAGCAAATGTATTGGAGCGAATTTAATAAGTTTTGCTTAGTTTAGATAACTAGATATACCTAGGATACTCCATTTGACAGTTATCCTGAGATTAAGTTTGTGTTACAATTTCAAGGCATAACGTAAAATAAGTATGTCCCTTCATTCTTTTGATTTATTTGTAAATATGTTTCCTGGTTTTCCAAGGAGCCCTTTTGAAAGACTTGAGAACAAAATAGAACTGTAATTCTGAGCAGTTGAGCCAATATGGGTATCTTAGGAGGCTAAAAGCTTATAACTCCTGGAGAATTTAAATTTACTTAATCAATGCTATTCACTGGAAATTGTGACTATAGGGGTATGTTGCAGATGTTTATACATATTTTCCTTGAAGTATGCACCTGGAAATTCAAGTTTTGTAGTTTAGTTCTTTTCAGTACCAAACCTTGGCAATAATGATATGAATCATCTCAGTCACCATGTCACTATCATTAGGGCATGACTGGTAATTAGAAATTATAATTTCTTCATCTTTTAATGTTTGTTAAACTATTTTACTAAAGTTATCATATGGAGCTTTTTCTTATAAGGAAGTTGTTATTGTAAATATTCCTTTGGTTGAGAGCAAAAGTATTTCAAGAGTATAAGTAATTTACTTAACTTTATATTATTATAGGGTGGTAGAGCTGTAGTTGAGATTCATTTATTTCTATTCCAATCTCTGTTCTGATTTCATTACATTGATGCTTTTCTTTAAGTGGAAGGGACAATTATGCTATATTGTGAAAACTCTCAGGGTCCAAATAAACCTGAAGCATAAAATTACAAGTGCAGACTAGAGGAAAAGTCCAGTTTTTTCCAACAATACAGATGAGTCTGGCTTTCGTCTTCTTCGCTTTACTTTTAGTCTAACAGTTCTGTTTTCCCTAATTTCCCAGCCTTAAATGACCAATATCTATTCTGACTGACTACCCAGACAAAATCACAAGGCTCTGGTTAAAGCTTATGTGTTACTAAAAGTATTTATTAAGTCCCTTAAATGTACCAGAAACTGTACAAAGTTCTGGAACACATTAAAGTTCTGTCCTTGCTTTAACGAGGGTGACCAACTCGTCCCAGTTTGCCTGAGACACTCCCAGTTTTAGCAGTGCAAGTCCTGCTTCCTGGGAAACCCCTTGGGCTTGGGCAAATGAGATGGTTGGTTACCCTACTTTCGAAGTGTTTGGTCTAGATTGGAGTTGTGCATGTAAATATGCAATTAGGATAGCACCAACGTGTTTACAATGTTGATACACTTAAAGTCAGTAAGATCAAAGCAGAGATTCTCTACATGTGCCTGAAAAACCTTTTACATTTACTCCATAAAGTTCATATTAGTATAAGTGTCTTAATATTGTACCCTTTCTAGCCTCAGCAAGGTCTCCAAGGTCACCTTTTAATTTCCTGCACTGAAATCAACAAAATTGTTATTATTTCTCTATGCTCTTCAACTTTGTGGCTACATTTTTAGTTATGTTGCTTCAACTGCAACTATCCCATTCCTCTTCCAGTCATCCTTAACTCTAATATGTCATATTTCCTGTTATAGTTTCTAATACATTTCTGGCCCAGTTCTTCTTAGAAAGGGACCTGGAATAAAGTAGCACTTAAGAGATAGCTTAGTGAATGAATTACTCAGCATTTTGAATATCTATTTTATCTACAACGTGGATAAAACATGCTGGACAAAGTCTATCTTTGCTCAACATAATAGATGAGGAAAATTTTTATGAGTATTTCCTGATTGTCAAGTATGTGTCAAACATTCAAGTTTCCTCATTTAATTATCTTAACCACTGTGAGAAAGAATGAATGTTACTATTATCCTCATTTTATAAAAATGTAAAACAAGCAGAGAGAAGTTAAGTAACCAGATCACTGGCATGACACAAATTCAGTTCCAAGTCTGTTTTATGACAAATCTCATGACTACATTATACTTTTCCTCACCCATAGCATATTGAACACCTTTGTAACTAGAGGATATCAAGACAGACAATAAGTAGTTTCCAAAGCAAGCACGCGCCAACAGAGACTTTCGAATAGGAGACATAGGACACCCCACGAACTGGATGATCATGAATATTTGGAATACAGGACTAGAAATTTATGACATTAGTTCAATCATCCAAGACACATTTATTGACTATAGCTATATGCAATTCATATACAAAGCTGGGGACAATAAACTGAATAAGAAAACAGTTATTCTGGCTTCCCAGCCTTGAATCCAGTGACATTAACTATGGTTAGAAAAAAAACTATCTACAAGTTTCCATAACTACCCTCAAACCACCCCAACAAATATACAATTTATCTAAAAATAGAGTGACTGCAGTGCACACATGGCTTCAAGGCAAGCTGCTTTTCTTCCATACCTAAACAGTTCCCCCAAGCACCACCTAATTGCTACATAGAAATTCTAAGTCTGCCACTGCAAAAAGTTGGGATCAGTTGTGGACTGGAAGTTTGTGTCCAGTACAATTCATATGGTAAAACCCTAATCTTGACTGTGATGGTATTAGGTGGGACCTCTGGAAGGTGATTAGGTCATGAGAGTTGAATCCTAGTGAACAGACTGCTCTCTGCTTTCCACCATGTAAGGTACAAGAAGACAGCAGTCTGCAAACAGGAGGGAGGCCCTCACCAGAAGCCCACCATGCTGGCATCCTGACCTCTGTCTTCAAGCCTCTGAAACTCTGAGAAATAAATTTCTGTTGTTTACAAGTTACCCAGTCTGTGGTACTTTGTTAAACAGCAGCCTAAGACAGGGTCAGAACATCAATCACCAGAAGACAAGGGGTCAGATCTGCAGTCAACAGAAGGATGTTCAGAACCAGACATCTGGAAGAATGAAAAAGGGATGAAGTTACTAGAATGGGGCAAACTGACAAACGCATATTCACAGTAACAAAAGGGGGAGTCCAGTTACTAGGGTTAGGGCACAAGATCCAAGTCAGGCAGGGAATTGCAGTTGAGAATTTAAGCAAAACACATAAGTGAGGCAATACAACTCTCCAAAGTTTTTCATTTAATGAAAAGATTTGTGTAAGTTTAAAGTTGCAGTACAGAACTATGAAACATGAAATTTATACTTAAGATTTGGGCAGACCCAGTTTGTGACCTATTTTAAAAAGATTATTTTACAGGGTAACACCACTGTAAATCTAGGTAAGAAGCTAATTAGTCACCATAACTATCTTGGGTAGTAGGCACTGTATATTTCCCAAATGTATTTTTTAAAGGTAATTCAATAGATATCACAGCCCAAGAATGATCCCATTCACTTGCTTGGAATTTTTTTTTAAATGACCATCTTGAAAATATGTACACATCTCTTCAATAAAAATGGCTTTCTTAAGTGAATTTAAAATTATGCCTAAAAGTAAAGTAGAATCGACATGCCATTAAAAGTAATAAATATCTCCATACTACAATAAAGCTGTCTAATTCAAGATGCAAATTGTTAATATATAGCACAGTTAGAAAACCACTGCTGGAGAAATAAGTAGTACTAGTGAAATTTAGCCTCCGATACATGGTGGGATTAAATCTACTTTTTCTTGGAAAGGTATAATGACTAGAGAAAGTCACAAATACTGCATATTTACCAATATCAATTAACAATCTGCTATGGTCATATAGCCAAGTTAGCTAGCTAACAGCAAAAATAAATCAGTGTCTCTTGATAGAAAGCATTCACTCAGGACAGCTGATTTTTTCAGTTAGGTATCTTAAAAACAAAGCAAAAAAAAAAAAAAAAACACGACAAGAATTCACATATTTGTTCTAATTAGAAAGGTTTCAAAAGTGTTTGTGTATTCATTCATACTTTGCTACTCGTTTCGACCTTAACATGGTCCCATATACAGAAGATTCCGTTTGTAAACAATACGATATATTTTATTTTAAAAAAAACCACCTAGTGATGCACTTTTAAAATGTACTTTGGATATACAGGATTTAAATACCGTTTTAGAAAATCAATTCATCTCTTTTGTTGCCATATTTTGTTCTTGGATAGCTTATAAGACCCAAAGATCTTCACCATCAGCTTCCCCGTCTCCATTATATTTATCAGACTATTACATTTTTTTCCCCATTAGCCCAATTCCACAAATAGATAAGGCTTAGTGTTTCTTTTTAGGAAGTTCAAAATCCACACAGGCAAGGGTTGCGATATTTGATGTAATATTACAGATTTTTTTCCCCCACTGGGTATCCTGCAGCAAGATAAAGGAAGCATTTCTTAGTTGTGTAATGCCGCCCTTCGACTTCCGAGGTACCAGAGTCTAAAGGAGACAAGAAACAGGGGCTCGAGTGAAGTCTGCGCCAACTCTCCTCCACAGAGCTGAAGCACCCGCCTGGCAAGAGCTCTAACCTGGGGAGCGTGGGGGAGCGTGGGAGAACGTGGGCCTACGTGCTCCTACGTGGGCCTGCGTAGGTTGACGTAGGCCCGCACAGACCAGCGCAGCGTGGGCAAGCACCAAGAGTGCGTGCGTGCTTCACAGCTTCCACCCACTCTCGAGTCTCTGTTTTTTCACATTCCCTCCCACTTCTATGACATTTAGAGATATGAGAATAATTTTATTAGTCACCTCGGGAATTTACTGTTGCAATGATCTTTGCTGCTTATAAAGTACCACTTATAAATAGGGCTGCCACATTTTAGTAAAGAAAAAATACAGGACTCCCATTGTAATTTGTCTTTCAGACAAACAAGTATTTTTGTTCAAGTATAAACACACTTCTTGTAATATTGGGGCATACATATACGAAGGAAATCCCTTGTTTTTACATCTAGGCGTCCTGTATTTTATCTGGCAACCCTATTTATCAAGTAAGAGTTTAGATCGAGTCTTGATTGTATCATAATCAAAAATATTTGCTTGAGAACAGTGCCTCAGGGCCTTGGTTGACTGCATTGCAGTTTCACTGGTCTAGTTGTCAGTCAGTGATATCCAGCGGTAAGACTGCATTTGCAGTATACACGTGTGCAGTAAGGTAATGTTACCTGTGTTTTACCACAGTACATGCATGGTTTTGAAAATTTATTCTAAATATTTGACCATGTCCAGTTCAGCAGATCAAACATTATTTAACTTCTCCCAAAATGAAATGTCTCCCTCTAAAAGAAAGTGAAAATATGTACATATTTATGCCATATAGCTTTAACTACATGAAAGACAACCACCTGGAGACTGCCACTTGCTAGACTGTACTAGCAAGTGGTCTGTAGTTCTGCCCTTTCCTTGCACATGGTAAGACCCTGGAAAGTGTTTGGTTCACCTTCTTAGTAGCTACAATGTTGTGGAATGGCAACAAACCTGACAAGTGCAGTATTCTGAGTTCTGAAAAAAATTCATTTAGTCTTTCTTATTCTGTACTGAATGGAGTGGAACGTAGCTTAGAGGTCATGAGCATGTGGGAAGAAAAGGGTTATTGGGCAGGGACAACACGTGGTTGTGGATGAACTCCACAGAGTACAGTGGAAAAACCAAGAGAAGGCAAAGACAAACAGGACCATTGATCACACTTAAAAGATTAAGCCTCGGGAATGATTGGACAAAGTCAGCACTATGACAACACCTTAGAAGAGATCAAAAAAGAAATTCAGTAAAGCTAAAAGAGACATGTAGACACATGTCACCAATGCAAGCCAAAGATAGGCAAAAATAGCCCCCGCAGATATTTTTCACAGGCACTCCAAATAAAATCTTATTCTCTGAATCCACAATGCAGTCTTTACTCTCATCATGTTTTCCCAAGTGGCAGTACTCACATAACATATAAATATAGAAACCAAATGTGTTTTCTTTCATGTTCAAAAATTTTAAAAGATACATTTTTAGATGAATGGCAGTTGAGCTCAAATCACATTTGGATTTGGGGGACAGTTACAAAGGAGTAATCGACGTTCCCTATAAATTTATACTTTCATTTAAAAAGTTAGTTACATTTGAATGCATTTGATTTGTTGCCTTTTCTATTTGCAAAGAAGATACAGGAAAGACGACTATAATTATGCATACTTTACAATGATTAGGCATTTAATATGCAATAAGATATTTGCTAGGGAAGTATGTCTATGGCTAGAACAGAGAACAGGCTCCAGGGTTATGTCAAGCTGCAAAGTGATATGTATGCGAATGAATTCTCAGCCTCATTAATCATTTTTGTACTTGAAGTGCTAAACTGCTAATGTTACACTGAGAGTGAAAATGAAGTAATTAAGGAGTTTAATAGCTACAGTCTTTTGAGGAGAAAACAAGTTGATAATGCTTCTTTTAATATGTTACATAAATTGGATTTTTTGTTAAATTACAAAAACCGAGTCCATTTATTGTGTAGCTTCAAATGACACGAATCATTTGGTTATATTTGTATATGAGGTCAATAGATGGCTAGTGACGGCAGTTCACTAAACTTTTATCATGTTTATAAAAGAAAGTCTCCGTAACCAACAGCACAAAAACACCTATCAGGTTTTCACCTTTTTTCTTTTGATGTTCTAAAGCTTACTTCCCAAATTATCTGTGAAAGACCAGTTTTTGTTCCTTTGTTCCCCATTCATCAGATAGATTCTTTTGTAAAATGCAATACCAATTATGTGAAAAATGAAACAGAAAGACACATAAAATACAAGCTTCTTTTTAAATAACTGGATCTAACACAACATTATTCAGTTGGATTTCTATAAAAGTTTGTAATGGCCTACTCTCAATTACCTCACAGACTGGAAATAATGTGATGATCTGCAGCAGCCCACGTTGAGAAGCATCACTCTAAAAGCAGAAGTCTGGAGAGCAGTGGTTTGGCCATAGACAGGCACCAATTCACTTACTGGCTTTATATTCAGATCGCCTGCAGGCTAGGGACACCAGTGAGAAGCTGATATCCTCTATAGTCCTCCTGCCACTTCTGCTTGGTACCTTTCATTGGAATTTGCTTCTTTTTTCTTTGGTAACTCTCAATATTTATTTCTCCCTCTTTCCTTCCCGTCCATTCTATTTTCCTCTTTCCATTTTGGAGGCATTTTCATACAGTTAAAAAATTGAGACCTTGAAGATGGACAGAACTAGGTTTAAATAGTGACGCTGTCAGCTTTTGACTATGAGAAAGCAGGCCAGTAACTCAAACCTGCTAAGTCATCTGTCAAATGGCAACAGTATCCATTGCACAGTATGAATGTGATTCTAAACTTAGATAAAAGAATATAATAGGTGCTTATGAAATGTTGCTCACCTCTACCTTTCCTAGTTCTTTTTTTTTTGATGTCCAAAAGAGAAAGCAGCACCGTTATGTGTTTAAGTTAATGCATTAACAGTTTATGCTTGCAGCTTATAAATATGACACTTCTCAGAAAATTGACTAAATAAATAAAGCCAATCAATCAACCAGCAAACCATATAAATAAACAACAGACACAACCATATTTCCTTCTCTCTCAAGTAATGGTATTATTTTCCACAATGGTCCAAGCCAGAATCCTGAGAGTCAAACTCACAGCTACTCCAATTCTAAAACTGTCACTAACTCTGTAAAATTATTCCTCCAAAATAGTTCTCACATCAATTTCTTCACTTCTGCTCCCTCGCCACTCCCTCAATTCTTTTCTAAGGTTTTGAAACCAATCTTCCTGTATCTTTTCTGAAACCCATGCTATTGATCATCCTCAGCATTGCTACCAGAAGGCTCCTTTTAAAATAAAAATAAAAACATTCTCAAGTCAGTCTCCTGCTCAAAACCTTCCCCAGAGGCTCATTCTCTGGGACCTATGAGGGAAAGTTTAGAAACCTAACTTTTGGACAGGTACAGCAATTCTTAAATACTTTTTTTTAATCAATATTTTTTATTATGATGTTGTGGGGTACAGTTAAGGGTTAGGTGTACAAATACGTTTCATTCAGGCACCCTGTTGATAAGAGGTGTTTCCCCGTCCCCAGACAGATTTTTGCTACCGTTAATCCCATTCCCCCCCCATAGTTTCCCACTACTGTCAGTCATTTTCTTATAGTATTACATTGGATGTTCAAGGTCCATTATATGAGTGAGAACATGTGATACTCGGATCTTTGTTTCTGTCAGAGGTCACTCTTCTTAAACTCTTTCCAAATTGGTTGGTAAATAAACTTCTTTAGTTGCGGGCCATCCCTAAACCCCCTTCCCAGGCCCTGCCATCAACCGACATCTAAATGCTCAACATCTGATAGAGCTGAGAAAAGGGAGCATTCTACCATTACACAGAGCTGATTTGATAGGTTAGTGTCCTAGCCTTACTAGTTGGAGAATACTTGTAATATTTTTTTCTGCTTAAAAGTCTTTCTCCATCACTTTCACTGTGCTTTGAGTGTTTGCTATTCTTATGCAGAGACAAGCGTGTAGCACAATTCAATTAGAACATGAAACAAATGTTTGAAGTTGGGGTCAGGCTTGCCATTCACTATACTTAGAAGAGCACAGGTTTAACAGTTAACAACATTATAGAATATAGAGTGTTCTTTGAACATCAAAATGTTTTATTCTAATATATCCACTGGGTATCACATGTGGATTGGTTTTCCTTTCTTATCATCAAGACATATCCTATTTTGCATGTTTAAATTGTTATTGATTACTATAGTTTTATGGTAGAAACAATTGATCATTATCTCTTCTGCCTTGGTATGTCATATATATAATGATAAATTATATATAATATATATGAGTTAGAATCATTTGAAAAGAAGTCAATGTTTTTGTGATTAAACACAGAATATCATAATTGTAAACATATCAAAACTATTTCAATGTTTTAACTGTGATTAATTTAATATAAAATATATGACTAAGCCTTCTCAGTGATACATTTCATTTCAAAATTATTAATATAACAAGTTCTTACTATGCAAAAATATTTAAAATAAAATGACTTCATAAATGAATAAATCATCAACATTTACTTGTCAATACCCATGTATTTGAGCTTTCATATGATTAGCTAGACTTCTTTTTAGCAAACTGGCATTTGCTAGTTTTCTGTTTTTATTTAAATGATACAACTAAATTGTATTTTCATTCATCAATTGCATATTAACCTTGAACATAGGTATGAGACTAGATGTAATTAAGTAGATTTTTTTGTCAAAGAAATGCCAGTATTTTAAATCTTATGTTAAAAACAAACTTGCCTTCCTCAATTAAATTTAGTTTTTATACATCAAATGCATATTTCACTTGAAATCTAGATGACTAGTTTTTTTGTAATACAGAAGCAGACTTAAACACAGGAATCCTAAACCAGTCTAGACTTGGAGTGGATTATAAATCATAACACTTCTTTTGGTAATATATAACATTTTAGGATGGAAAGAGGCCAAGGTGTACATTTAGGTCTGGCCCATCTTTGAGTTATAAATATTATTATAGCCTACTCTTCTTTCTCCCCAACCTCTTCTTGCCAAAACTATTTTAAAACTATACTTGTAATACTTTATTCTTTTGATGGCCTTGCTGACTTATTTCATGTTATCCATTCCCAGTGTGATGAATCTCTTTATATTTTTTGTGACTTTTCTTCAATATAAGCTCCTGGTGTCTTCTGGCAGTTGACATTTGCTGAAATAGTTAGGATCACCCGTCATATCTATTCCTTAAGAACTGTGCAGATATGAAATAATCTCTTCTTAATCTCTTTATTCTCAAAGCACATAGTTCTGAAATTTCCTATTTTTCAAAATATCTATGTTACTGAATGTACATATTTTTAGTTACTTAATATCCTTTCTTCATTTCTAAAATAACAAATTTACAATAAACAAATTTGAATTTGAGTAATCCATATTGAATATTTTATATCTTATGTTACTCTTTATGTCTTAACTTGGTTTTATCTGTTTTAGAGGAAAATTGCAAGGTCTTAAGGAATATCCATAGCCGGGCTCGGTGGCTCAGCCTGTAATCCCGCGCCTTTGGGAGGCTGAGGTGAGTGGATTGCTTGAGCCCGCGGGTTCGAGACCCGCCTGGGCAGCAAGACCTCATCTCTACAATAAATAAAAAAATCAGCCAGGTGTGGTAGCGCATGCCTGTAATTCCAGCTACTCAGAAGGCTGAGGAGGAAGGATCACCGGAGCCCAGCAGGTCGAGGCTGTGGTGGCCGGGAGCGGCCACTGCACTCCAGTCTGGGCGACAGAGTGAGACTCCAACTCAAAAAAAAAGAAAAAAAAAAAAAGGAATATCCATATATTTAATTTTTATGAAAAATACCTATTATATAATGACTAATTTTTTGACAAGAGTGGGGGATAAAAGAGAGAGGAAAACAGACAAGAAATAGCCCTTAAATACATTATAAAACTAAAGTACTAATAAATTTTTAAGAAGTAAAAAGTATCTCAATGCATTTGAGACTTATTATTATCATGAATATGAGATGAGAAAATACAAATGACTAGAGTCGATTAAGCTCAGTGGCAACCCCAAAAAACACACACATGTGTGCACACATACAAACTGTTACCACATTGGAATCTAGAGAAGTTTTTTCCACAAGCAAAGTGTTATGGAGTGGTTTTCCCTCGTTCAAACATGAAAAATCGAAGCTAAAACAACACAGGTAAGGATATTTCTTTTCCTCCCTATCTCTCTGTCATCTAAAACTCAGAGCACTAGTCCTCAAAATTAAATGTCGTTTTCTTTTTCTTTTTTTTTTAAGGCAGATTCCTGAGTATTATCTAAAATATCCTGGTTCACTAGATCCAGAATTGGAGCCAGAAATCTGTATTTTTAACCAAGAAGTGATTTTGAGCTAAAATACAAAAATTAATCTCTTCAATTTTTTTCTGCCACATTTTTTCCCTCTGGTTACAACTAAGTAGTTAAATCATTTATTAGTGTTTTTAAATACCCTTACAAAGCCTTAGTATAAAATAGGTAAGCACAGTTTAAGAAAAAAAAATGCTTAAAACTAATCGGGGACTAATTTGTGAGACATAGGAATTTATTCATTCAACAAATGTTTCTGGGACCTCTATTAAGTATAAAGTGCTGTGCTCTATCCTGGATGTATAAAAATACAAAACAACATTTTTATCATTCAATGAATTCAGAGTCATGCAAAAGACAGACCTAAAATGAATAAATCAAAAGACAATGTTGTTGATAATAAAAAAGACATAGACCAAAAAAGAAGTGACCTAACATAGAGAGATGGATATGTTTTACTTCCCTAAACTCTATCCCTATAGGTTCTCTTCCCCAGAATGGCAGACATTATAAAATCTCCAGTAGGCCTCTCATTCACATGAACACATCTGTGAATACCAACCTTTATCTTCTAGCCCAAGTAGACTCATGGTCCTGAACTACAATTTCTTAGATCTTTTAGGTACCCTATTTTGCTCTTACCTGTGTGCTTGTACATCAAAATTGTAGATTTCAAATTTCCAACAGTCCTAATCATCAAGTCAGAATTCTTAGACTTCCTATACCCCTACTAGGGTCAGACAACCAATATGTGAAAGCACTTGAATAATTTATTAAAGTAAAAAAGTCCTTGAAATGTGAATATCAAGTATATAAATGCCCATTGATTTAATATTTATTCAATCAAAATCCCTTAGAACTTCATTTTGGCAAGGTAGTTAAATCCTTTATACCGGGAATATACTTTCCTTTCCCTCAGTTTATTTTTCTTCTCCCCTGTTATCAGCCAATTTGCTGAAATATTCTTAGAATAATTGGGGAAAGAAATATGTGGGACAAGGTCACTGAATCTGAATTTCACTGGAGCCAGATAAAAAATGGAAAAAATGGTAAAAGTGAAATTTCAGTATCTATCTTTGCTACAATGAAGAAAACTTAAGAGATAGCATCCTGAAGTATATACCACTGATAATTGACTTCTACAGTTAATAGATTCAAAAGCATAAATATGGCACACCATTTAACTAACCAATATTTATTGACCATCTACTATAAGCAGGCCCTATGCAATGTGCCAAATATATAAATATAAGCATAATATGGACATAGCATATGACTTCATGGAATTTATAGTCTGGTAGAGGTGGAAAATTTTAATAAAAAATATAAAACTGCAAATATGCCAAATGCTAGGTAAACAATACTATAAACACAAGGGGATTTAACCCTTATGAAGAGATCACTGAAGTCCTCTCTGAGATGGGATGTGAAAGACAGGTAGAAAATAATTAGGCAAAGAGGAAAAGTAAAAGAAGCCCAGGCACAGGGCAAAGGCTCTGTGATCAGGCTTTATGGCAAGGATGGGAACAGAAAGAAATCTGATGAGACTGGAATTCAAAGAGGAGCAATACAAGTAAGAGCCAGACGACTGGGGTAGACACTGAGAATATATGTAAAAATGAAAAAAGGTAAATTGCATCTGGTTTCTGTAATCCAGAACTCACAAGGAGAGATTCAACCTCCATCTGAAATGCAAATTCAATAGGTACTGTCGTGGGGGTAGAGACAGCAAAGTGGGACAGCACAATCAAAGTGCCTGTGTGGGTGAAGTCTGAGTTGGACACCCAAGAATAAGAACGGTCAGAGAGGAAAGTAAAAGCAACAGCAAGAGTCTAAGCCAGAAAGTAGAGAACTCTTGACATTAGAAGCAAATGGATTACTGAGAGCTTGACATCCCATGATTTGCTTTTCTAAATTCCTATTTTTTTCTGTGAGGTTTTAAACAAAATTCTAATACCACATCATGATCATGTGCCTGTTTAAAATTAAATAAGGAACATTTTACACTAATTAGATATAATCGAATAGATTGATATCTATTTTAGCCTTACCTCTGGCCTTCATGTTCAAATGTTATATCTTTAGTTCCAATTCACATTTTACTTACTTGCTTTCTAGAAATATTCAGCAGTCAGTGGTCCTCCAGAAGCATTCATTTCAATTAAATTCACCGAATTTTAAAATTCAACTTTTCCTTTCATTTCCTTTGAAATATAAAATATGCATGTAATTTTGTCGCTAAGAAAGAATGTTTAAGATTTTCTTTTTACTTTTACCTCCTTCACTCGGGACCTAATGGAGTCTTTGGCACCCTTCAACCAAAACATGTTACAAATGGAGCAAATATAATGGTAGTCTTTTGTTGATTTGTCAGATCCCATCAGAAATTTTTATTTTCAAACCTCTGCTTAACATCTACCCTGTAAATAAGAGAAATAAGTTCTACTCCAATTGCAAGTGATTAGAAAGTGCTTATTTGTTTGGTGTTCTTTTTGCTGATGAGAATGTACAAAGGCTTTATTTTTTTTTTCAGTGCTTAGCTGTAACATCAATAAATGGTTGCAAACTTTGTCGATGACATTATTCTAGAATAATTTTTTCACCATTTTTGTTATTTTTCTTTTATAATGTTGATAGCATTATAATATGATTCACTAAAGTACTTCGCTGGTAAGCATTTTTACCAACTTTTCTTACAGGAAATATGATTCCCTGGTTTCATCAGCTCTTCCTTTTCAAGGATTTCTTATATAAGGATGTATGTCAGGTTAATTTATCTGGCTTCATTTCATGTAGACCGAGGTCATGAGTTTAATTTATTTGGAGGTAGTTCAGTGTTTTAAAAGGGAACTAAATTTGGTCCTAAACAGACCTGATTTTCCATTCTGGCTCCTCCCACCCCCACCTCACTCCTTTCCCAGGTGACAGGAGAAAGAGTGCCCTATTCTGTCCTCAAGACTCATCCAAGTCACTTATATTCTGAAAAATCTTTCTATAAACCCCTAAAATTCAAGATTCAGCCAGTGGTATGCGTTTCCTGTTATCTTTTGGGGGTGTCAAATTTAAGTATTTGGACAAATGTCTTAATCTCTATGACACTCAGTTGTCTTATCTTTAATTAGAAAAAATATGTTAAAGCACCAAGTGTGTCTGACACATAGTAGTTGCGGAACAAATGTTTACATTTTCTGTCCCTGTGCCTAACACTTCCTACCCATCTATGCACTAGACAGATTGCTGGCATAATCTTGGCAAAAATCAATCAAGTTCCATTCAGAATTGTGATCCTCCAAATAGTTTTGTAACCCAAGTGTACTATAATCTATGAGTCAAAAATTTAAAAACATATATGTATTTGAAGTAATGTATGTATATTCAGATGTATAAACATTTAATATGCCCAATAAACTTTATATGATTATAATAAAAGTTATTGGAGACTTTTTCTTTTTACTTAAAGTAATTTATAAATGGGATAATAATGCCAACCTTGTAGATTTATTGCTAAAGATAAGGTTAATAAATGTGAACAGGTTGGGTAAGGTAGTTCATGTCTGAAACTCAAAACTTTGGGAGGCCACAGCAGAAGGATTGTTTAAGGCCAGAAGTTTGAGACCAGCCTGGACAACATAGTGAGACCCTGCCTCTATCAAAAATTGGGAAAAAAAGCCAGGCATGGTGGTACATGACTATTGCCCTAACTGCTTGGGAGACTGAGGCAGGAGGATTGCTTGAACCCAAGAGTTCAAGGCTGCAGATAAATAAGAAGCATTTAGTACAGTGTAGTGCACAAAATGAATTCCACAATAGCAGTTTTTTAACAGGGCTTTGAGGCTTCTTTTTTTTTTTTTTTTTTTAATGAGGAAGTACACCAAATTACGGACTGCCAAAACAATTTAACAAAAAGAAAGATCACATGAGAGAGAGGGAGAGAGGGAGAGGGAGAGAGAGAGAGAGAGAGAGAGACAGACAGACAGAGAGAGAGAGAGAAGGAGAAGGAAGAGAGAGA
>NW_007251162.1:392590-547124 GCF_000164805.1 Carlito syrichta | reverse complement strand
GTGAGACTGACTCAGGAAAAAAAAGGAAAAAAAAGAAAAGAAAGGTAGAGGAGAGAGAGAACAAAGGAGAGAGAGAGAGAGAGAGAGAGAGAGAGAGAGAGAGAGAGAGGGGGAGAGAGGGAGAGAGAGAGAAGGAGAAGGAGAAGAAAAAGTTTCCATTTTAATTTTAACTACCTGAAACAGGAATTACTCACTCCTGCCTAAGCTGCATCCTTGCCTCATAACCTTGGACAAGTCAACCTCTGTGAGCCTCCACTCTTTCATTTAACCCCTAAGGTGATTCGTTTCAGCATTCAACAAGTGTTTACTGAGCACATATTGTGGGCCAGACACAATGAACCTTTTAATATGATGACATATATAAAAGTTATCTGTATGTAATAAAATGAGATCCAAATGCAGGTTTTTGTGAGTTTTTGCAGGTTTGTGAATTTTTGTGAGAGTGCTAATTATAAAATGGGTTAACACTTTATCTGCCTGACAAAGGAGTTTGAATTTAATGCTGTGCTTATAAAGATGACTTTCCTGAGAATCCTCATGACACTAAAAGGCAGAATTTCCCTTAAAAGTGCAGGATTGTGTGTAAAAATGTGCTCTGATAAATATAGGATAATTAATGGATTGCTACTGTCACCCTCCTAACTTTTACACACTTACCAAATCCCATGTCATGCAGAGAGCCTTATGCTCCTCCAGCAATGTCAGAGTATGACCATTTATATGTAGTGCATTTATACATATATCAAAGCCTGGTATATAAGCTGCAGTGACTTTGGTGGTAAAAATGGTGCTTGCAAAAGACAGCCTGATTCAAAGAAAGTGTTAAAGAAAGGAGTTACATTATTCACTAATAGAGTTAGAGTATTCACTAATACTTATGTACATTTAAAAATACATTATACATTATAGGCGAGGCACAGTGGCTTATACCTATAATCCCTGTATTTTGGTAGGCCAAGGCAGGAGGATTGCTTGAGCCCAGAAGATTGAGACCAGCCTGGGCAACACAGCAAGATCTCATCTCTACAAAAAACTTTAAAAATTAAAATTAAAAAGACTTAGTTGACCGGGTTCTGTGGCTCAGCCTGTAATCCCATGCTTTGGGAGGCTGAGGTGAGTGGATTGCCTGAGCCCGTGGGTTCGAGACCCACCTGGGCAACTTGACAAGACCTCTTCTCTACAATAAATCAAAAAATTAGCCGGGCATGGTAGCGCATGCCTGTAGTTCCAGCTACTTGGAAGGGTGAGGCGGAAGGATCGCTGGAGCCCAGCAGGTTGAGGCTGTGGTGGCTGGGGGCAGCCACTGCACTCCAGTCTGGGTGACAGAGTGAAACTCCAACTCATGGACATGGTGGTACATGCCTGTGATCCCAACTACTCAGGCGACTAAGGTTAAAGAATTGCCTGAGTCTAGGAGGTCAAGGCTGCATGTGGTAAGCCATGTTTTTGCCACTGCACTCCGACCTGGACAATAGAGTGACACTCTGACTCTAAAAAAGAACAAAAGGAAGGAAGAAATGAAGGAAGGAAGGAAAAAGAAAAAAATACACTGAAGAAATATCTTGATCAAATTTCCTTGAGTTGAGCTAAATTACAAATGCACAATCTCTTATGACAGAATAGATGAGGTTGACCCAAGTGACAAGATTGACCCTATTTGCATGTATTGTCTTCTTTTGCTAAATATGACATACTTCTTTACTCAAGACTAATTTATTAAATTGGTCTTCTATCTGGAACAAAATTTCACTTAAGATAAATTTATTTTAAAATACAGTCTTCTTACCATGAACCACTAAACCCCAGATTCAGCTAGTGTTCTAGCTGATATGTACTTTACTCCATCTCTTTATTATCTACTAAAAGATAAAAATTCACATCACAGTTCTATGGTTGTTTTACAGAGGCTGAATCTTGTTACTGTGATGTAAATGGTATCACTTTCCTGAAAAAATACATTTTTGCTTTTACTTGTTCCCCAGAATATAGTGTGAGGCTATCCTTGGAGATTCATCAGCTGGATCTTCTGCAATAAGACAATTGTGGTCCCCCGACAGCATTGCACTTGAGGTGGAACATAATTAGCACTCCATCAAAAACCACTTTGGAGAATACAAACAGTAGTTGGCTTCCAAATCAGACTTCTGAAGAGAACTGCATTATACAGTACAAATAAAATGCTAATTTATTATCGATCATACAGGAAAGTGCATGCATAGAGAGGCTTGTACGTATTCAATTAGATCCACCCTCCCTTCATCTTTTGTAATAAGGATCCTAGCAAAGAGGTCGGGCAGAATATTCTTCGATACGCTCCGTGTGTGCTATGGGAGTTAGGAAGAAAAGGAATCCTGCTCTTATCCACAAGGTTTTTCCAGTGTGGAGGGGAGAATAGAGCATGCAACAATAGAGTAGTCTCCAAGGTTCTGCCCCTTAATCACTGCCCTCAGAAGATACCATATTTAAGAAGTTGTGGTACCTCAGATTTAAGACCCAGGGCTAGAATAAAAATTGAGGTTTGAGTAGCTGGTAGTATTACCCCATTAATAAACTATTTTAAAGCCTTAAAATTGAACAGCTCTAAATATCCTTTGGTCGGACATAGGCACCCGAGTTACAAATCATTTGACAGCTGATGCATTACAAAGTGAGTATTTGGAAATGTTCTTCTCTGGGAAGTTTAAAGACTACAGTAAAGCAAAACCTTTCCAGGGTGCTTTAAGTACAATTCTGTCCAACACGAGTAGGAGAGATTAGATGGCATCTCAAGCTTCCTTACAACCCTATAACTCTGTCGTGCTAAAATACTTACATTGCAGGAGAGCCATGCTGTTTTATGTCACTTTGTTAAAATACTATAAAAGAAGAAATGTTCAACATACCAAAGTAGAAAATACCAAACACCAATAAAATGAAGGTAAGAGCAGACAGAAAGGTATGGGTTAGTTAGACACTATATGTTCTCAAATGAGAAGTGTCTTTGTAACCAAAATTAAATTCATTTTATATCATAATGAAAGAGTTCTGTCTTGATTCCAATTGCTTTGAGCAGAATCTTACACAGACAGTCAATGTAGAGTCACAAAGATGAACAAAAATCACAGGTGAGTGGTGGACCTAATGATCATCTAGGTCAGGGCTCAGAAAACACTTCCTGTAAAGGGTGAGGTAGTAAACATTGTAGGCTTTGTGGACCGTATAGTCGTTGTGGCAAATACTCAGCTCTGCTGATGAAGTACCATAGATAATAAAAAAGCAGCCACAGAAAATAAATAAACAAATTGGTATGACTGTATTCAAATAGCACTATATTTATGAACACTGAAATTTGAATCTCCTATAATTTTCATGCATTATGGAATGCAAATTGAGTATCCCTTATCTGAAATGCTTGGAATCATACGTGTTTTGGATTTCAGATTTATCTGAATCTTGGAATATTTGCATATACAGAGAGATATTTTGGAGATGTGATTCAAATCTAAACATGAAATTCATATATGTTTCATATATTCCTTATACATATAGACTGAAGGTAGTTTTATGCAACATTTTAAATAATTTTGTGCATGAAACAAAGCTTTGACAGCATATTATTGACATATGGGATCAGGTGTGAAATTTTCCACTTGGGACATCATGTTGGCACTCAAAAAGTTTTGGATTTTGAAGCATATTCGATTTTTGGATTTTCAGATTAGGATGTTAAACCTGTATTTCTCTTTTCTGACATTTTTAATCATTTATACATATCATAACCATTGATGCCTTGTTAGCTTGTGACCCGTACAAAAAAACACAGTGGATTCCATTTTTTTTTAGTTACATTATTTTTAAACTACTTTTTAGTAGCAGATTCTTCTCTTCAAATGAAATTGTATCAGTAGGGCTAATAAAAACTATTCTTTAGAGGCGCTTTCTCTTTTCTAATGAAATTTTACAGACTGAGCAAATAAGAGCAGGACTGCATTGAATTAGGAACAGGGAGTACTTATTTGATGCTCTCAGGGGCCAACCTAGGCCTAACTCCCTACCCTGTCCAGACTAAAATTCCTCAGAGCACAGTTCAGAGTCCATGACTTTCATCCAAGCCACTCAGTTTCTTCCTGAAGAATCTGAAGTACATGACTATGAAATAATTGTTATAAATCATTGAAATCATTTTAAGTGAACAGGCTCCAGAATATGAGTCTTTTGTGTGTCCTGGTTTTGGTGTCCCACCAATGCAACAGCACAATTTTTTAGAAGTAAAACCCCAAGTTGAAGCAATGGGTTATGGCCAAATAGAAGAACAAAATGCTGCTTAAATATCTAGTAGAAAATTCTTCTGTCATGTCACTATGTGTCAGAGACACACGGAGGACTTCAGGCTAAGATTAGAGGGTGTTCACCAACTAGGAAGACATTAAACCAGACTCTCCCTCACACCTAAGTGATTAATGGCAACATTATGTATAGGCTCTGAAGGAGCCCCCGCCCTATCAGGATGATATTGCCTACATCTGTGCTTCTTCCATTATCCTGAAGTTACTAAACACCAAATCACTGCCAAAAAGTCTCATTGCGCTTCCTATGATGGTGTCCCTGACTTTAGAGCTAAAACTGCTGAATACAGCATTTCTCCAAGTATGTCCCAAATAATACTAGTGTCATATTTTCAGAGATGCAAATAAGTGTTCCCAAGTCAAAAAGGAAAAAAAAAGTTTCCCTGATCAAGAGTACACACTCTGTATCCCTATTAGTAATTCACAATGCACATGAGCAGATTAAAGGATCTGAGAAGCCTCACAGGAAATAATCCTATTTAAATTATTAAACCAGCGTTTCTCCCAATTTATTTTAGAATGTAACTGGTTTTATTATTCTTTTGTTCTTTGTTTTGTGCTCTTTGCCTGGATCCATACCTTTCAGTCGAGGTGAAAGAAACTGAGAGTTGGTTTTACTCTCAAGGTTGTTTTATGATACTTAAAAGTTTATTAATTTAATCAACAAAGATTCATTGTGTGTGTTTGCTGTGTGCCAGGCACTGCCCCAGGCTCATAAAATGTTGTGGTTAACAACACAATATGTTTTTTTTAGTCCTTGTAAGGTTTATATCCTAGTAACGGAGATGTACAGTAAACAGGTAAATAAATAAATTCATTCATTTCACAATCATTTACTGGTTGCCTACTTTGTGCCAGGCACTGTTTATGCCAGGGCCTGGAAATTTAGACAAATGACTAGCCTTGTGGTTTCCATGAAGATAATAAGTGCATGATAAATTCACCATTCTAAAGCTCTTATTATGTGTCAGACATTGTCCTATGTGCTTTATATACTAAGAATCAAAATCATCTACCTCTATATGCAACTTGGACTTTAAGAACTAACACTAGAGTCAATATCTTTTCTTAGTTTACTTAGTAGTTGCTTTATAAAGGCTGGTGCTCCTGTGTTGGGTGCATATATGTTTAGGATGGATATTTCTTGTTGATGGATTGAGTTTTTTATCATTATGTAGTATTCTTTTGCAAGTTTTTAAAATTTTTGATAGCTTAAAAGTTGTTTTGTCTGATATTAAGATCACAACTCCAACAGCAAAAACATGGAATCAACCGTGCTGCCTATCAAAAGAGGACTGGATTTTTAAAAAGTGGTACAATACACGATGGAATATTATGCCGTCATAAAGAAGGATAAAATTATGAACTTCGCAGCAACTTGGATGGACTTGGAGGCTATAATATTGAGCGATCTATCACAGAAACAAAGAAGTGCGTATCACATTTTCTCACTCATAAGCGAACCTTGAATAACTATCATAATATTATAAGAAAAGGATAGGTAGTAGTGGGAAACTGCCAGGGGAAGAGGGACGGGATTGCCAAGGGACAAGGGGACACACTTCATCAACTGGCATAAGGAACATCTGTATACCTAACCCTGAATTATACCCCACATATTTAAAATAAATTTTTCTTTAAAAGAACTAACACTACCTACCCTCATACACCCACGATAATGTGACTTTACTATTCCACCATCTTTACTTTTCTTGAGTCTCTTGCCTAGGCTTGAGTGTTCATTACAAGGACTTTCCAAAAGACCCATCAACTCTTTAATAGAGTCAACAGAGTTCAGTAGAGAACTTACATCCTAATATTCTTTGAAATCCTTTCTCAAAATCCTCACTTTCATGTTTTCACCATTCCTAGACTGTTATATTCTGATTCTTAAACAATTCTAATAAAATTTCCTTTTGGGGAAAAAACCCACCTTAAACCAAATGTCCAGTTCTCAGTAAATTCTGACCTTGCATAAGACAAAAACAAAGTACTGCTGAGGTGATGGTCTTCCTTGTCACAATTATTTAACCAAAAAATTGTATCACTAATATTTAGGGAATCAGTACTCCACAAAGCCAAACTCATTTATGGCGCATAACAAATCTGTGAGATAGGTGTTTGTCATTGTCTTTTTTGTGTATGGGGAAACAGAGGCACAGAAGATCAACGTAATATACCCAAGGTTCTACTGTTAATAAGTAGCAGAACAAAGATATGAATGCAGGCTATCTGGCTAAAGAGGCCATAATTTTGTATGAGGATAATTGTTCAGAACTCTAAACTGAAGTGACGTTAGAGTCATGAACTAACTTAGATGGGTAGTCGAAGAATTATTCTCTGAGGACATGATATTTGAAGGAAACTTGAATGATGAGAAAGAGGAAAGACCCATTTCAGGCACAGGTAATCAGCAAGCACAAGAATAAGCCTATCTTATTTAAGGAGAGTAAAGTCTGGTTTGGTTGGTACTTACAGAGTAAGGGAAAGAGTGGTAAAAATTGAAGTCAGTGAGGAGGCAAGGGACACCTTATCTAGGATCTTCTAATTTGAGTTTAGATTTTATTCTGATTACAGCAGGAGACTTTCCAAAGATCATAAACAGGGATATGATGAGTTGTTTTAAGTTGAAATACTCATGAAGCATAATTTTCTCTCCCCATGAAACTAGAACCAGACATGCATTTCTGCCCTATATTAAACAATACTTATTCTAAGCAAAAAAAAACAAAAACAAAAAAAAACCCTACATGCTTGGTACAAGAAACACCTGTTCCTAAAAGATGACTGAACTGGCTCAATGACATATATGTCAAAACTCACTTCAAGACCATTGACTCAAAGCAGCCACCAATCCAAAATCATTCACTCGAATGTATTCAACAATCCAAACATATTTTTAAAAATTTGCCCAATTTCAACTAATCTCTGCCTAGCAAGATCCACCTTGAAATCACCCAGCCCATGCCCTAAAATATAATAAATAACCTAACCTAATTTTCCCATTATGAGATCCTACTGTAGAATTATGTTCTCCCTTACCTCAAGGTCCCAAAACTTAAATCTGCATGAACAATATTTTTTCTGATGCTCTTTTGGGAGTGCACAGTCAACACTACTGTGTGGAGAATGGATCAAAGGGCAGACAAGAGATCAAAGACCAGTGAGGAAACTCCTGAAGAAGTATTGATGAGAGATGAGGGTAAACCAAGGTAAACTCAACAGAAAAGGAGAGAAGTGATTAGACTTGGGATATATTTTACAGTTAGAGCTTTCTGGAAGTTTATATGCTTATAAGATATAGAGGTTTAGGGAATGAATCAAGTATGTTCAGATTTTTATTTATTTTCATTTTCAAAAATTAGCTTTAATATTTTTAATCTAGGCACCTATATAATGGCAGTGTCAAGTACTAAGGCGAGAAGTTGAAAGAGGATCAAGTCTGAGAGTAGATGGATAAACAGAAATTTGCTTTTAGGCATGTTAAATTTGAAGGCCGATTAGCCATCAATGGGAGCTATCAAACAGGCATTTGGAATTATGCTACTGTGGAGATGTCACAGTCATTCAGTTTAGAAATCAGCCAACTTGGGTCTTTCTCAAGGCTACTGGGGAACTGAGGGAAACAAGAAGTGAGAGATAAATTTGCAAGGGCCATACAAAGGCAGCTAAATGTTATTTTTATGTTTGAGCAAATGCTATCTTTGGGATATGAAATGGAAAGATCTGAGAATAAAAATTATAAAATGAAAGGAGTAACAGTTGGGAATACATATAGTGCTAGTGACAAATGGAAATTGCTACTAAGAAGTGCTCTAAAATTATTACTTGTAGGATTTTCTCTTTATATCCATCTGACTTGTTTCTGTCCCACAGAGGAGAAAATCACCAATTTATCGCTTTCAGCAAGCACATGTATATTCAGAATTGCACACTGCTCTGCTCGTTAGAAAGGTAAAATATACAACATTGAACTGAAAAAAAATCTGCAACCAGAAGTATCTTAGAAAAGATAAGTATTGTGCTGTGATTGTGCTATCATATGGAATTAATTACACTGCAACAATGTATTAGTAGTAAATAATTCACGTGCACTAATATTTCTAGAAGTAGCACACATTTAAGATTCTTACTCATACCAGTTGTGCCTATGTGAAAATTCTTTAAAAATCATTTTTATAATAATTTCAAGCAAAATACATTAATGGATTATATGTATTCACCAAGGTCATTTTAAAAGCTTCAATGTTTTCAGTCTTTACAAAGACATACAGTTAATGAAATTATCAGAATGCACCTTTTACCAGTGAGGTAAAAGAGGAATCAGTTATTCTACAAATTAATATAATTATCATATTTGCAAAGCATATTGCATAAAGCCTAGATTTGAAAAACTAGAAACTGCAAAGAAAAAAATAGAACATTAATTTGCATTGGAATATTCATAGGCTCAACTCTTCTCTCTCATTTCCAGATTTCTGAGATTTTTCTGTTACTTTTTTGTTTCCAGTTTCTCCTTGCGTTAATCTATCATATCCGTGGTGACTGTAGTTAACTTTCCCAAAAGTAGTGTTTTCATGATATTTCTCTTTAGGTCATCAATAGCAGCTCTTCACCGCCTCTAGCATAAAATTCAACGTTTGACCTGCTACTCAAGATCCTCTACAATCCAGAAAAATCTTTCTCCAGCCTTCCCTCTCATTACTTTTCCTTCTATTACCACTAGAATTATCTCTCTAATCATCTCTGAATAGAGTCTACCATTTCTACCTCACCCTTTTACTAATAATTTTTCCTAAAGAGATTGTACCACCCTCAAAAACAAATCCCTTGCCATTCTTCTTAACCTATAATAGCCCCTTCTTGTTTTCAACCTTTAATTACTACATAGCCCATATATCTCATATTTTAAGGATGAATATGAAAATGAAGAAGAGGCATAAAATATGCTTCTTTAAACCTATCCCCTCAAAATGAGTATCAACAGTTTAAAGTCTTAACTTGTTGGTGCATGCCAAATTAAGTATGAGCAGTTATAGGGCAAATATCTCACAGATATATATATATATATATATATATATATATTTTTTTTTTTTTTTTTTTTTTTGATGCCCACAAACTTATGGCTTGAACTCAGCATGATTTCAGTGATGGTCTCCTTTGGATTTGCCAAGAGGCTTGTTTTTCAGTTTAAGAAAATTGAAATGAGCATCAAAGTAAAGTAGAGCTCATTAGTAAGGATTATGTCCAACTGACAAAAGCTTCCACTCTTGTTGCTCCCTTCATCTAGGGAACCTTAGTCAATTAGAGTCAATTAACAGACATGTGATCCAGCTCTGCTGGGTGGAGGGTACTGGGTGTAGTATGCATCATTGAGCATGACAAAGCAAGGGCCCTGATGTAGTATTCACTCTTAACTGCTTGTGTCCTTCAGGGGCAAAGTTTTCATTGTTCTTCCAAATCAGGTAAACTGAAAAACCAGAATCATGAAAATATTTCTAAACAAGAAGGATGTTGGCTAACTGGTTAATAACTCAGTAACAAGACAAGAAAGGATGCAACAAAATCTCGAGAGCTGTAACTTACAAACAGGTATAGTTACTAATTAGCAAGAAACTCAAGGATCACTGTCCTCTCTGGATCGAGAAGCCCGAAGAGTATACTAGGTATAAAAGAAAAAATATATATTTTCTGAACAAGAGAACATATCTGTCTCTCTCTCTCTACCTCCAGAAATAGGACTTTTCTTGAGTAAGTATCAGTAAGTTACTTTGTTGCCTGTTTTCTATAATAGGGCAAATATCTTTGCATTATAAAGAAAGTGAGAATGGCCATCAGGAGTTTGTTTTGCCAGGAATGTGTTGTAAGCTCAGGAACAGAGCTGAATTATTTGGCATGACAGAGGAGATATTCCAGGCTATGTGGAAATGAGATAAAGAGAAATGAGACAGCTGGCAGCTGAAGAGAGGGATTTGGGAAGGGAAAGCAGGCAGATGTAAAGGAAAATTTAATTTTGTTTCTATCGAGTGGTGTGTGATGTAAATCCTCCTCTTGATCTTATTTCTAAATATTCGGTAACATCTACATTTTTCACTAATGTGTTGAATATTTTTTATACTTAGCTACTTTTAATTAAGGGTTCATAATTTTTAAAATTTTATTTATTTATTTATTTTGGTGAGCACAACAAAGTGCATAGTAAGTGCTGCTGTTTACTTACTAAAACAATTAATCTTACTAGGAACTATTCATACTCTGATGGTTGCTATATGCTCCTGATTCAGAAAATGCAATGGGCTAAGAAAAGTAAAATAAACACAATTAATGATCTGTTTGTATCTTCATCTACTTTACCAGTGCTGTGTTCCACCCCATACTTGTTCTCTTCTTTCTGGTAAGGGCTTACAGCTGCAGTGCAGACAGCAAGAGTGCCACACTTAGGATAAAGAAGTAAGAAATGGTAGTGTGGTAACCAGCCTCTAAGGTGATCTCCAATGATCCTAGCCTTCTGGTAGTCATGCCCTCATACAGGCTTCTCACACATTGAATAGGGTTGATCTTGTAACTAATAGGATATTGTGGACATTATGGTATGTGACTTTCAAGGCTAAATTACAAAATAATGATGACTTCCAACTTGCCCTTTCTTGACAACTCCTTCCGGGAAAAAACCATCTTCCATTTTGTGAGGACACTCAAGTGGTCTTATGGCGAGATCCGTGTGGCAAGAAAATGAGGCTTCCTACCGATACCCAGTGCTAATTTGCCAACAATGAGAGTGAGCCCCCTTAATAAGATATCCTACATTTCCAGTCAAGTCTTCAGAGGACTGCAGCCCTAGCTAAAATATTTATGGAAATCTCTAAGAGACACCAAGTTGGAACTACCCAGACAAGCTATTCCTAATTCTTTGACCCATAGAAACTGTGAGGATGATAAATGTGTGTTGTTAAGTTTGGGGATTTGTTATGCAGCAGTAGATAAGTAATGCTTGTGGCTTTCTACTATTTACCAGATTTCATTACTGAAGTTAAAGTGTGAAATTCAGCTTAGTGGAAAGAGCAAATGTTCTGGATTTACACCACGAGTCTAGTTTTAGTTTAGCCACTTGCTAGTTACAGGATTTTTAAAAATTTCCCAAGGCTCAGTTTCTTCATCACTAAAATGAAACCAGTGATATTTGATAAGATAGTAAAGTATGTAAAAAATCTCATACATAGCTTGGCATCTTCTATGTTTAATAAATTCGGGCTACCATAGCAATACTAATTGTTTATATATTTACCTTGTTATTGGAAATCCTTAAGATAAAATGAAATAGCCTATTAATACTATGCAGCAATTCAATATTTCAATTCAGGAAAGTCCTGGATTTAAATTTAGAAAAATCCTACACTATTTGGGCACTGTTCACATACTAAAACAATTTCTCTCACTAGGAACTATTAATGCTCTGATGGTTCCTATATGCTCCTGATTCAGAAAATGCATTAGGCTAAGAAAAGTTCGCTGAACACAATTAGTGATCTGTTCCTATCCTCTTCATGTCCTTCACCAGTGCTGTGCTCTACCCCATACTTGTTCTGTTCTTTGTGACATGGGATTATAGCTGCAACTTATTCTAAGGATTGATCTTTGGCACTGGAGCTATCTCATCCTAACTTAGAACCAGAAGGAAATTTCTGAGAGTTTATGTACCTTGGGGCCAGCCTATAGTCCATGAATGACTGGTTCTGGGTTACAAGAGGACAGTTCCCATGCCTTGAGACAGAATGAACTCATAGGTACAATTTTTTTGTCAAGGGCTCACCATAGGATCAGGCTGAGCCTGGGACTCCACCTTGCTTGGCTTCACCCTTTTTTCTATTCTGCTTCTTTGATGCCTCACTGGTATTCCTGTGAGCACTTCCTTAATAAATTACTTGAACGGGAATCCTAGGCTCAGAGTCTTTTTCCAAGAAAAGTCCGAGCTAAAACAGAGAATTTAAGCTGGGCCTGCCATCTCACAGACACTTTTATTTTTTGTCTGTAGGAACAAATGTGACTGAGCACCCAATTCAACTGTTGATCTGATCATTTGAAAATTAGCATAGAGTACAAGGGTTTCATTTTTGCAATTTCAAAAGTACTAAAAATGCCAGTGCTTCCAAACTAGTTGAAGGTCAGGCAATTGAGTTGGAAGCAACATAGGTGAGAGAAATGTTGTTTCTACTTAAATTCTAATTATACACACCCTGGCTAAACTATGTAATGCAAATAACCTACTCAATGATAATAAGGGGACTACTGAATGAATATACAAGCAATATTGTTTCTTATACAGTTCTAAAA
Organism: Carlito syrichta; assembly: GCF_000164805.1. Taxonomy (NCBI): domain Eukaryota; kingdom Metazoa; phylum Chordata; class Mammalia; order Primates; family Tarsiidae; genus Carlito; species Carlito syrichta. Next base: position 534,468 of record NW_007251162.1, on the reverse strand, counting down.
TTTCTTTCCAACTGTATTACAAACTGTGAATCACTCATAGCTCTTGGGGGGGAAATGGGAAGAAGATTAATACATAATGAACATTCGTTACATGTCAAGCAACATGCTAAAGTGTTTTGTGCATCTTTTCATTTTTATACTCATGCTTTTAAGGAAAGGAGTCCCACTTACAAGGGAATAATCTGAAGGTCAGAATGTTTAAGTAACTTGTTCATGATCATAGAGCCAGTAATAAGAAAACAGATTCAAGTCTATCTGTGTGATCACTAACACCACACTCTTCCCATCCACAATTATATCTGACATCAATAAGGAAAATGTTGATATAGTCACTCTGTTCATGCACAACTCACAATTTTGGGTGATTCTGATTCCTGTATAATTTTTCTTAATGGGCACATAAAATAAACATGGTTTCTATGTCCTGCCCATGCATTTAAGACCATATAGATTCACTCTGATGAGTCAGCCAATAAAATATGAGGGTTTTATATTCTGTGCCTACATCCAGATCATTTCTATGCTTAAACCCATAATATTAAAATATTAATTTTTCAGCTTCCCTTCAAAAGAATGTCATTTTCTTACTCTGTATTGATTATCTAATAGGTCTGAAATGAAATTAAGTGAGAAGGCAAACATACCATTGAGCATATATTTGTCTTTTGCCCAAATTGTTTTGATTAAGTCCATTAGTAGATATATTCCCACAGCAGTGAATTTTCAGTCAATAGATTTACAGGGAGTCCTAATAAGGTAGTAAGTAATGTGGGAGGATCAAGATAAGACAGGGCAGATATTTCACTTGAGCAATGAAACATGAAAATCCTCTTGGGAAGCCGGGATAATTTTGAATTATATTGATGGAAGACTCTATTCAATGCACTTGACTACTCTTCTTGCTCTGCTTTATCCTCTGACTCATGAGGATTAATTCTCACTCTACTAACCTATATTTTCTTCTCCAGCCTATTCCAGATCCTTAATTCTGGAGTAGGCATATAATTTCACAATGTGCATCAAAAGTCATTAATAAAGTATAAAGAGATGTGAAAAATTCTTCCTCCAAGTATTCCCCTTACCCAGTAGGATTTTTGTTGACCTGGAAACTTCTTCCCCCATGAAGTGGGTTATTTTATGCCCTGCATAAATAGACCAATTTTCAGTTGTGCTCCATATAATATGGTAAGATGTATACAATAAGAACCCTCTCTATTAATCCCTGAACTAAATTTTTCTTAAAAATATGACATTAAGTAGGGCTCGGTGGCTCAGCCTGTAATCCCGCGCCTTTGGGAGGCTGAGGTGAGTGGATGGCCTCAGCCTGAGGGTTCGAGACCCGCCTGGGCAGGCAAGACCTCATCTCTACAATAAAAAAAAAAAAAAAAAAAATCAGCCAGGCGTGGTAGCGCATGCCTGTAATTCCGGCTACTCGGAAGGCTGAGGCGGAAGGATTGCCGGAGCCGAGCCCAGCAGGCGAGGCTGCGGTGGCCGGGAGTGGCCACTGCACTCCAGTCTGGGCGACAGAGTGAGACTCCAACTCAAAAAAAAAAAAAATATATGACATTAATGCACATTTTTTAAAATATATGATTTAGAGTATGAACCCTGAAATAATGGCCTGGCGGTGATAATATACAGGCCAAGGATTGTGTTTTAAAATTAATCATTGATTAAAATGTAATCAAAGCATTTTCACAAACTAATTGTCTACTGTTCATCATTTGACATTCGTGAAAAGAGCTCAGAAGTACATCTATACAAGAGTAGGAAGCAAAAACAGTTTCTTTAAACAAATGTTATATTGATTTTCAATAAGCATAGTCTCTATGGCTTTTTTCTGCAAATATCCAATATCTTATTTATTTGATATTCTTTGATGTGATGTTATAAGAGAGAAGTTTAATTTCAAGCATACTATAAAAATCTCAGTGAAAATCTGACATGGTGTATAGAACACCTCTTGTGCCCTATTCAAACTGAAAGCTCACTGTTTCCTGCACCCTTTGCTATGATAAAGAGCACCTAACTTCACTTACTTGCATGGAGCTTACATTCTCTTGAGCTTGGGTTAGAAAACACACAATAAACAAGTAGCAATCAATACTAAACCGAAAATATTACAGGTTAGTCATATGAGGGAGGGCCCCAACAAATTTAATTTATTTATTAAGTTGGGTATTTATTCTTATGAGTTCAAACTTCAGTCACCTTCAAAGTACTCTCTGTTTGATGCAATACATCTACTGAGACACCGTTTCCACTGCTCAACACAATTTTTTCATCCAGGGAAACAAACCAAAAAGTCGTTAGGGGGAGATAGGGTGAATAGGGAGAGTGGGGCGTGAGGGTCATGTCGTTTTTGGTCAAAAATTGCTTAACACTCAGTGTGGTGTTGGCAGATGGGTTGTCATGGTGGAAGAACCAGTTACCTGTTTGTCACAATTCAGGAATTTCTTCTGCAAATTGTGACTCAATCACCTCAAAACTTCCAGATAAAAAGTTTGGTTGACCATTTGACCCAGAGGAACAAATTCTGAGTGTATTACAAGGGGCCTGCCCTCCAAATGATAATTCTGGATTTAAGGGGTACCCCCTCATACAGAGAGTGAATGGGAGGCTACTTTATATCTGGTTGGAAAGAGAACATATCTCTGAGGATCTTTTGTTTAAAATGTAAAGTGTATATCTGACCATTTATTTTAAGATTTAGTAGGAGCGAATTCCTGGCAGCGAAATCAGACATTTAAAAAGGCTATGACTAGGTTAGGAAAAGAGACTTGAGCCATTGTGGCACAAGAAAGAGAGGAGAAACATGGTAGAAGATTAGACTATTTTTATGTTTCCTAATTTTAGCCTTAAATATCCATGTCTTATCTGTATTTTACTCCATGCTTGTTTCAGAGAGTAGTTTTTCTTTCAATTTTCTAATAATAGGTTGTTCTAAGAAGAGCCTTTTTATTTATCCCACGACTTCAAGGACTGTTGTCCTGCTGTTGAGTTTCTTAGTGTGGCAAACATGATTACTTTCTAACAAATACCTCTTGTGCCTGTCTTTTTAAGAATCCTCAGATTTTGTGTTAAGAGTACATATGCTTTGTTAGATATATTCACCTTTTCAAACTTCCTTGCAGCTAGACTTGGTGACTGACCTAGTCATTTGTTGTATACACACATGTGCATGCGTGTGCGTGCGCGCGCACACACACACACATACACACACACACACACACACACACACACAAACAGTTGTTATATAGCATTGGGGGGGGAAGACCTTTGAAATTGATAGGGCTCAAGTGGAAAGTATTTTGACCCCAGATAATTTCCCTTCGTTCTGTCCCTTATTTCTCTTATTCCTTCTTCCCGCCTTGAATATGGCTGTGAAGTCCAGAGGTGTATCAGACCACTTACAATCATGAGCATGAAAGCCACACACTAAACATGGTGGAACAAAAGCCAGATGGTACCTGAGTCTCTGATGGAATCATTATACTGCTGGACTGCCTGCCTTTTTCTTCTGGTTGCATGAAGAGAGAAAAAAGTCCTTATGGGCTTAAATTATTATTAGTTGAGGAAAAAAAGACAGCTGCCAGCCTTGGAAGAATTTACAGTGCAATCAGGGAGAAAGTGCAAAAACATTTTAAATGAGACATCTTTAAATAAAAACTGAACATAGATCAAATTGAGTGTAAGTTGATTTATAAGACATTAACTTCCATGAAGGTTTCCAAATATTGCACTGGTTTGCTCACCTTGCCTGGAATTTATAATAGGCAATCAATAAATATCAGTACCAGAATTAATTTAAAAATACTTAATGATTAAAGTAATTTAGGATTACTCACAAAAGCCTTTGTAGAGAAGTTTTGGAAAAAAATGGAGGTAACATGCAGACAAAAGAAAGAGATGAAATTCCAGGTGGGAAAAGAATGTCACGGCAAAACAGAGTTTGGTGAGCATTACCTTGTGGGTACAAAAGGTAATACTTATGCTTTTCGAGGTATGGAAAGAAAATAGAGAGACTGATAGACGATAGACTTGATAAGTATAAAAAATAATAGATTTCATTTTTAAATGGATCTTCTAAACCTTATAATGAGATCTGACAATGAGAGGAGGGGAAAACATCCTTGGGGGAAGAAAATAAGTATCTGTGAAGGGAACTTGCCTATGTGATATGAAAAAGAAGAACAAATATAATTCTAGACAAAGCATCAGTGGATGTTCATGCTTGCCAGGCTACCTATCTACACACACACACACACACACACACACACACACACACACACACACCACGCATATAAAATTATGAAGGGATAAAAGTAATTCAGAATATTTACCTGTAAACTCCAATAGTGTACAAATACTCCTCGACTTCTGATGGAGTTACAGTTTGATAAATCCATTGTAAGTTGAAATATCATAAGCGAAGAATGCATCTAAGACACTTAACCTACCAAACATCATAGCTTAGCTTAGCCTAACTTAAATGAACTTAGACCACATTAGCCAACAGTTGGACAAAATCATCCAACATAAAGCCTATTTTATAATAAAGTGATGAATATCTCATGTAATTTATTAGATACTATACTGAATATCTCAGAGTGTTTGTATGTGTACTCAAGGTACACTTCCTACTAGATACATATTGCTTTTGAATCTTGGTAAAGACAAAAAATTTTAAAACCATCATAAGTCATAAGTCAAGGACCATTTGTATACATATAACAGACATGCATAAAAAATTATTGACAATAACCATGAAAGGACTGATATTTTACTTTACATGCAAGCTAACAGGTTAACCTACCAGTTTCATGGATGCTGACAGAAGACTCAAAATTCCTGAGTCAGAAACATAAACAATAAAATGGTTTATTACTCACAGCAAAATCAGCTGCCAAAGTATCTACATTTTGTGCCAGTTCCTCAAGCTTTAATTCCCCCAGGTTGACATAAAAGAGGGTCAGATGATGTCTGTACAAGCAGTGGGTACATTGTAGGAGGGGAAATTTGATCTTAAAGAACTTTAATCTGCTATAATGGGCAATAAACATGTCTTCCTTTTGCTCCAAAGGGAGATACTATTTCTATCTCCCAAGATACAGAGAGGAACAGAGAAGATAATTCAGCAAAAAGGCAGCTAATGCATCTTTTCACAAGACATGCAGAAAGGTTAAGGCACATGGAAAATTGTCTCCCAAAAATCATTTGAAAATATCTGTAGAAAAGTAGGTAAAAAGAACATAATATAATTTAAAATTTTAAATTGGAAACAAAAATACTAATTAAAAAGTAAAGAAAGTGACTTCAGAAAATCTCAGTCCAAAGTGATAACATGTTACCAAAAAAAAAAAAAAGGAAAGAATAAAGGTGAGAGAAAAACAGGACAAAAGTAAGGAAAAAAAAGAGAACAAAGGAAGGACTCAAAATTAGGAAGACTAGGAGTACGGCAGAACTTTTTTTCATAAAAATATTTATATATTCTATATTCTATCAAATTCAATTCTAAAATCATTTAGTAAACATCAACTCTGTGAAATTCAACCTGGCAGGAGTTGGGACAATTAAAACACAGTAATTATTACTTATTTCTGTCCATGGGAAGCATATATATATATATATATATATGTATGTATATATACATATATGTGTGTGTGTGTGTATGTATATACACATATATATATAATTTAAACTCTCAATCTTTAAATATTTAGTATTTTTAGTAAAAACTATGAAATACTAGAGACTTTGTATCAACTATTTATAATGTGGTCATTAAAATAATATTGCATCCTATAAATATATACAATTATTATTTGTCAATTAAAATAAAATGAAACTTTAAATAATTAAATTATCATCTTCAAAAGAGTAAGAAAATGGTGTGTTTTATATCATAGTGGAGGATACATTCTCAATACAGTTGGCACACAACCTTTTGAACATTAGCATGAAGTCAACTTAAAAGATGAAATAATATTTACAGGCTGGAATTTTTTTTCAGCAGCATAACAGATCTGCTACAGAAAGACTCTTCAGGAAAACATATTATTTGAATCAGTCCACAAAGGATTGCCCAAAGATTTCACAAATAGTTCTGTCTCATTTTAATTGTGAATAGTGGAGAAGTATAAGGTGAAAAAATGTCATCAAACTTAACTTACAGGGATTAGCAGTAGCTGGAAACTCCCAGGGGAGAGAGGCCCAAACTTTGTCTTACGATGACCACTTATATACCTACTCCTGAATTGTACCCCACATTTTTAAAAATTTAAAAAATTTAACTTACAAGTGAAACCTATCTCTATGCCATGGTTTGGTATAATGCTGGAAGGGAAAAAAGTCAATATTTGCTATTATTTGTACAAAGACACCAAAATGTAGTATTGTGTAGTAAAGGGATTGGGGAACATTTCAAACGTAGGATGCCAAAATTATGAATCACATTACTTTGAGGGAAACTTTTAGGCTCTAAGACAGTGGTTCTCAAAGTGTGGTACAGGGTCAACAGGTAATCATCAGAAGATTTCATAGGATCTGCAAAGTAAAGACTATATTCATAATAATACTAAGATGTTATTTGTCTCTTTCTTTTCATTCTCTCAAAACTGAAGTTTTCCAGAGGTTACATGAGATACCACAACAAATTGGTTATAAATGCAGATATGTAAATCCAACTGCTTCTTTAAAGTCAGACATTAAATAGATTTACGAAATTGAAAAACAATGCCACTCTTCACTAAATTAATTTTGTTTTGGACAATGTAGTTGTTTTCCTAAAGTTATATTAATGTGTAATGAGATGCATCATTGATATTTTAAATAAGTAAATCAATAATGATATTTTAATTTACAAATTTCAGTTTTAATATTTCAAATGGTAAATATTATAAGATATAACCCACATAAACTAAAGCTCTTTGATATTTTCAAGAATTTTTAAAAAGTGTAGCAGGGATTCTGAGTCCAAAAGGTTTTAAGCAGCTCTGTTCCAAGGAATGACATTTTCTTGTAATAATTATACCATTTGCTGTTATGGATTGAACTCTGTACCCACAAAAAACATAAGTTGAAGCCTTAATCCCCAATGTTACTGTATTTGAAGATAGAACTTTAAATAGGTAAAGTTAAATGAAGTTGTACGGGTGAAGCTCTAATCTAATAGGATTGATGCCCTTATAAGAGGAGGAAGAGGCACTGGTGATGCATACCCACAGTGAGAAGGTGGCTGTCTACAAATCAGGAAGAAAGACCTCATCAGAAACCAACCTGAATTGCACTTTGATCTTTGACTTCTAGCCTCCAAAGCTGTTCAGAAATACGTTTCTGATCTTTAAGCTACCCATCCTGTGGAATTTTATTATGGCGGCTCTAAGAAATTAACACCTTTGCTAATAATTAATTGAGAGCATACCACATGCCTGGCATTGTTCTAAAAGCTTTTTCTGTGTTTTGTTACTTCATCATCAGTCTGATCCTTTGGGGACAAGCAATGTTATTCCCATTTTATAAATAAGTAACCAAGACACAGAGAGATAAAGATCACAAATGGTGCCAATATTACACTGGAGTCTTCCGATCACAGGGTCTTGACCTCTAATCTATGTTGCATCTCTTGCCACGTACTTTAAACAAATCTATGAGTACTTCAGCCTCCCAATAAGGCTTTCAGTGTAGTTGTTTGGTAAGGTATTGGACTAGAACAGTCAGAAGTCCCTTGTCTAAAATAGGAGTTTGGGACCTTCCTGATTTATTTTTTAAATCTACTTCGGAAAAATGTTTGGGGAGTTAATGTCTATTTATGAGCAGGATAGCTAACAGTCAAATTAAAAACCGGTTTTACTATTCAACATATTTTGCTTTCATAGCACTACAAATATAGGAACCATGACAGTCCAAAAAAGGTTTTCAGCATAATGGTTGTGCCACTGTTTTGAAGTGTGTTGTATGTATGTTGTATGTATGCTCTCGCAATCTTTGCCCTACAACACTTATCATGGTACATCTATATATATATACAACGATATAACTATATATATATATATATAGTTATATAGTTTTATATATATATAGTTTTGTTTTATTACTCCTTATACCATAAGCCACTTGCACTCTTTCTTGCCTCTTGGTTCACCTTTTTACTCCAGCTGTTGATGCAGCAACCAGCCTTGTGCAGATGTAGCCTGCAAGTGCCTCTCGTAAGCTATAATACATTGCTTTCTTTGCCACCACTTAGTGGAACAATTTCAGGAACCAGTTGACCCATTCCAAAAACAGAGGTACAAGAGGATGAACAATGCATGGGGTAGCTTGTGACAGATGGGGGATAGAGTCAATAGGTGTCTGTAACAGACAAGCCAGAAGTATATTATGGTTTCTCCAAAGGTTTCTGATGGGATTGATATAGTCCAATGACACACCTTTCCTTCCTTCTGTTTCTCTCACTGTTACCCATAGTCCTGATTTTGGGCTTCCTTTTCCCAAATTAACCTACATCCAAGCCCTTAAGACGCAAGCTATCCCACCCACTTAAATGTTAGCTCCATGAGAAAAAGAAGAAGAGGGACTATGTTTGGCTTCCTCACCATAAGCAGAGAATAGGCATTTAGTAAACATTTGTGAATGAATTCATTCATAGAAGCACCTATGACTCTCGCATAATATTTCTATAAGGAATTTACTCACATTTAATAAATCATTTTAACATACCTCCCATAGATCTGAAATCATTCACTCCCATTCCAGTAGGAATTATTTCAATCGAGAATGATTTTTTATCCTCCTTAGAATTCCCAGAAGAGATCCATTGCAGTAGATGAATGGGAAACCCGAACTGTGAAAGGATGAAGAATGAAAAAAAGAGGAATGGTTTGGAAGCAGGGACACTCTGAGGAAAGTTAACCAAGGTCACTTACAGGGGCTGAAGGCAGAGGGGATGAGCATAGGTGTATCTGGGAGCCTAATGGAGCATAATAGAAAGGCTTTCCAACCTGTTTGCAACCTGCTTTGACTTTTTGTTTAGCCCAGCTCTGAGGATAGACAGTTATCTACCTGATGATGATCAAATAAGTCCTTGGAAGAAACTGATCAGAGGTGTCCTGATTTGATTGTTGCGAATCTACTAAAGTAAGATAATGATGAAGCGTGAATTAAGGTTTGGGAAAAGGAAATAGAAACTACCTGGAAAGAAAGCTAGGGGAAATAGAAACAAAAAATAAAGCCAAGTTTAGTGAGAGGAAGAGGGCAAATGAAACAAAAAAGTAGACGTATCACAGACTGAAAGTCAACAATGAAATGGAAGATAGAAAAATACGCCTTGAAATCATTTTTATGATTGTTCCCTCGTTTCTTGGATTGTTGTCATTATTTCTCAAACTTTCTAGGGATATTTCCCTGCTGTGACAATAATTTCCCTAGAGTTAACAAACTGAGCTTCGTATATTTTCAATACATCAGATAACTGAACAAAAAAATTAGGAGGCACTTTGCTGAGGAGTAAAATAAAGTTTATGTGTACAGTTCAAATAATAAATCCTGATACTGTTTCAAATCTTCCACAGGTGGAACTGGATGACTGCAAAGGATGCGCTTTAACCAATTTAAAGCCTCTCTTTGCCATGCATGCCTATCATTAAAGGGCTTCTCGGCATTTGCTTATTTGAGGCCCAGGTAGGTCTCTGTAATGGGTTAGGGATAGAATTTAATCTTAGAAAATGGATGTGGATTTAGCCTTTGAACATGGTGGATGCACAGAGTGTCCTGGTGTTCTCCCAGTAATCATGAATATTAGATATTCCCACTTTCAATTGACAGCATCTACGATCTTTAGTTCCTTCACCTCCACTATTCTGCCTATTTAGGCAATCATCAACTTCTGGCCACTAAACTGAATAATAAATTCACTTTTCTCTGGGTCTCTAAAGTATGTGTGTCTTATATTTTAGCACATATCATGTTCTGCTGTGATTTTTTATATGCCCATCTCTTCAATAAATCATGCCTTTCATGAAGATAAGAATAAGTGCACATAGTAAGGTCTCCCATACTCAATTGCTTTTGCTCAAACACTTCCAGTAATGACTACCAAATAATCCATTTTTTAAAAATGGACTTGGCTTCTTTAGATATAGTAATATTCTTATCATTGAGGGTTTTAATAGGAATATATTATAAAATCAATAAAGTTCCTTAAGCCACAAACTTTATATTTCCATACTAAAGCAAAGTCAAAAGCAAGGGCACATTCTCTTTGCATAAATTTCTCTTATCCACAGTATTAATTCTGCTACTCTCCTGCTATGTGCTACGCAAGGTATGTTCATGGTGTACACCCTCTAAATGTGTGATAGGAGAGAATTCTGTCTCATTGGCAAAGTCATCTTCTCTTAAACAATGTACTTGCCATGTAGTAATTTTATGTAAAGCATTTTGATCTTGCAAAATGAGAATAAGTATTATCTAATACCCACATTTGTTTTGCTGGTCTTCTTCCTAGGTAAAATGGTACTGAAAATAAAATTGACTAGCAAAGACCTGCAAAAACCTTTAATGAGTTAGAGAATAATAATTTTTAAGACTAAAATTTTTTTTAGACAACATATTACAAGACTAAATTACAAGTTAATTACAGTTCATTAAAAAATAAATGCTATCAACCATAGGTATCGGTTTCATAGCTATGAATTCAAAGAACAATGCTTTATCTGTGTTCCATATCAAGGTATTTGTTTTGTCCACATGTGATAGAGTAAGCAAATGTGTCACATCTTTAGTGCAGTTTTATGCATTTGACTTGGAGTTGCATTAATCTGATGAGAACAATACTATAGTTGATTCCTGGAAGAGGAAAAATGTTTCACTCAAGAACATAAAGCACTCATCTGATTAAAACTCATCTGCTTACAACTTCAGCATTTCTTATTCTTGTGAATACCTATGATGCCTAAATAATCCTTTCTGTGGTACAATATTCTTTATAAGTTATGATGGATCAATATTTCCTATATATTAAAACTGTTGCTCCCACCAAGGAAATTACTTGAGACAGCTATATCATGGTGGAAGCTTAAGTACATATCTAAGACCACAATCTTTTAACCCTCCCTGCATCCACACCATTCTCAATGTGATTTTAAAATTTCTCTCACTAAAAAGGCAGAATCAACTTCTCCTCCACTTAAATCTGTACAGGCCTTGTGACTTATTTTGACTGCTAAATTGCAGCAGAAGTCACTGCAGTTCTGAGTCTAGGCTTCAAGAGACCTTTCATGTTCTTTCTTCTCTCTTTCAGAACCTTCTGACCATCAGAACAAACCAACCCAGGCTAACCTGGTTATAAGAGACATGTGACACACTGACATCCAGCCAACTCCCAGACATATGAGTAAAGCCATCCCGGATCAGCCAGTTCCTAGCCATCCAGTTACTAACTACAAACACATGGACAAGTCCCAGTAATATCAGTTTGGTCTATCCCAAACCAGAAGAACTGCCTAGACTATTGTTTTATTTACATTATGTTCATGGTGGTTTGTTACATAGCAGTAACTAACCTTGCAAACGACAATTGGTTGAAAGAGTGTTGCTTAAAATAAGTAACAAAAAAAAAAAATGATTTTGACCCAGTAAAATAAGAGAGGGCTGGAGGAGATTTTTAAATGCCAGCATCCAATAACAAATCCCGATTTTTCAAATTCGCACCTAATCCTAGAAATTAGACACAACTGATATGACTGTTCATAAAAGGAAATAACATAGAAATTAATATGGAAAAGACTTGATTAAATGTCTAAAGTACCAGCAGCAGAAAGGTTGGGAGAAAACAGAAACCACTGAAGCTGTGATTGTCACCTGGTAAATATCGATTAAGGAAAATGGAAACTGAAAGTGTAAAAAGCACAGACTGAGCATAGGTGTTGACTGTGGGCTGTGCTCCCACCCCAGAGATTATTGCTCACTTCTTAGCACTGTAGTCGGGATGAAAATGGCAGATTCTGTAAAGCTGTTAAAGCAACGTCTTAATGTTTTTTGCCTCCCAAGCAGTGAGAGCTTTCTATTTAAATCTCTATTCTTCAGAAGAGCTGCATTAGCAAGCAAAAAGGAGATCTAGGTAAACCTGAACTTACTCCCAACCCTCCCGTTTTGTCCTTTAAAATTGGGGGTTTCAAGTCTTAAGATTATACCTTAGTTAAATTTGTATCTGTAACATTTGCCTCACCCTCCCTACCTGTTTTCTCAATTCGGTTGAAGGGAGCTATGAACTGAGAACTGTTTAAAATGCACAGTTCATAAATCTTTTGATGTGGGAACAATTCAATACCCAAACCACATAGCTGCCAACTTCCACTTCTTCACTTTTGTTCTACATTTTGATTTGGGAAGACACAAAGTTAAGAGAACATGATGTATTCCAGGGAGTGGGAGAGTATACCATCCGTTACAAAATAAGGATAGCCAAAAGTGTGCTCTTACATCTGTTATTAATCTACCTTACCTAATTTTATGAAATTGTATGTAGATCCATAAGCCAAGAGATGAGAAGAGTCAATTAAGCAATTACTGGTAGGATGCTAAAAAAAAAAGGGCACAGTACAAAATGAATGATCATCATCAGGACAGCTCAGAATGAAAGACTAAGATCTGAACGACAATTGTGTATGCTTTTGGGTAACAAATAAATGGTTCTTATTCTTTGAAATTGTTGTGCTAGAGATTGCTGACCTTTAGAATAGGCGACCCTAGGTATCCTTCCCAAACGGGAAGAAAGTATTTGCACACCAGTGAAACCAGAAGAGGGGTCTATTAAGTTTAACATCCAATACAGTAGTACTGTTCTGAACTCCCCGTTTGCAAACAACCAATGTCAGAAGATGGTCCTTGGAGTTAAGGAAGAAATTAGCTCCTAGAAGAATTGTAAACCAAATATATAGTAATTATATAAGAAATAGAGTGGCAAAGAGTTGAGGAAAGAGAGATTTTGGTTGTATCTTTAACATTCTCTTGCTTAAAAAAAGAAAAAAGAGAACATTGGAGAAGATTTGACAATGCAGTAACATCTTTAAATCTCAGTATTGAGGTGGTTTTGTCTATCTTTTCTTTATGTTTAAAATAGTTCATAATAATGCACATATAATAAAAAAGAAACAAAATGTAGAGAAAGAATCTCTGTCGACCCACCACAGAAGTAACTGCCTCCTAGGAGATGTTTAATGATAATATAAAAGAGGTATCTGTGTAGATACCTAGGCCTATTTTCTGGCCTACTTCTGAATGTCAGATTTCAATGAGATTTAGAAAGAGACCTTCATCTCGCAGGATAGTGAATCTCCTAACTCTAACTCATATTTTCTGTATATTCTTGGTGCAGATCTGTTTCCCTATGGAATGGGTATGAGAAAAATAAATTATAACAACAATGGTAGAACATAAATCATTCTCTGTGTACTTTATAAAGTTCTTACAAGCTTAACAGTTTAGAAAATATTCCAATTTCTCTACCTAATACAGTTGCAACCTTGATGAAATAAATAAATTTACTCCCTTATTATCAAAATGATAAGCTTGGCAGTATGACTAACTGAAATTTGAATGAGCCATTTTAATAAAGGCATAAGAATGCACATATATAGATGTTTGGTGAAAAGCACACATTTTGATTAGTTCCTTTGGGTTCTCAGTCGACTGGGATTTTACATATCTGTCCCTTGGAAAATGACCACATGCTAAGTCATATTTGGTCTACTTGCCCCTAAAGGATCTCTTTCTATGACCACATCCCATAGGTGCCAGCAGCACACCTGGCTCTCTGCCTACTTGGCTATGTGGGATTGTTTCCTGAGAACGATAGACAAGTTAGACAGCAGCGAAGAGCTGCCCTTCCCGTGTGTTTGCTAAATACAAAAGGGCAGGTGAGGAGCATACAGTTTGGTGAGCAGGAGGCTGTCTGCCTTACAAATATGTAGTTTGAAGCATTCGAAGGAACAAGGGCCCAGTAGGTGACTGATCTGCTGCCTCTCTACTCTGTGTGGGCCCTTAAATCCTTTCCTTTGAGCTCCCTAATATAGCTCTTCTAAGGGATAACTATTTAAATAGAAAGCTCCCACTGTTTGGCAAGTCAAAAAGCATCAGTTCACTGTTCTAACAGCTCTACAGCAGCTCTGAAAACACAGAGGAGATGGGTGAGCAGGAATCCCCAAAATAGTCTATTTGATCTACCAGAAGTCACTTAGTTACAGTGCTGCAATTGAGAAGGGAAAAGTCTTTCCTCTGGCCACTCCTTTTCATCATTAATGTCCTCAGAGATATTCAAGTAACAGGTTATCTTGTAGAGATTGCTTCTTGCTCACGTGCAAGTAGAACTTCCTAGTGATCCTATCCTATAAGTCAAGGCATTTATTTATGTTTCAACTAATGCACTATGCAAGGCTCCATAGAGAATATCAGAAAGCTTACTTCAATCATGGCAACATAATTACTCTTCAAAAAAGGTTTGAAAGTCTACAAGAATCAATCTTTAAGTGCTGTTAGTATTAGCATTTAAAACTATCTGATAACTGTTGGGTTAGATCCACTGGATACTATAAAGAAAGTGTAAGGAATTAAGGGGAAACAACATATATAAAACAGCTAAAATAATAGTTTTAAGTCTATATAGCTTGATACTTTGGACTGTGTTGCCGATCATAGATTCGGAGTTCAGATAAGGGAGAGACTACTGAGGGGCAAAAAGATAAAAGCTTCATGGAGTTGATGACAAAGACAAAAAAAAAAATCTAAGGTTTGATATGAGTACCAGGAAAGGATTCAGGAAGGTGGGACTAGATCTAGTGATGGGAATAAAATGGGTTTTAGGAAGAAAGGGGCATAGTCAGTAGGTACAGAAGATGAAATAGACTTGGTTTGTGGGACATGTACACATGTGTATGAGTATGTGGGTGCATGTCTTCACATGTGCCTGTGTCTGTTGGGTAATTGGGTAGAGTGGACATGACTCAGTTGTAGTTTGTCTAAGGAAGATTTGGCTAAAAGACAGTAGGACGATATCAGAAGTCATGCCATGGAAAATAAGGAGACAATGAAAGCTTGGGGAGCTTCTTCACCTCTTCATAAATAAAATGGATATTTAGAAAAGAAATCAAACACATATGTGTGGTTTAAAGTATGCATTGCCCCGTTCATCTCAGGAGTGATAAAGGAAGAGAAAGGAGAACTATTTTATCTCTAATTCTACTATAAATATTCACAACTAACTTAAAACTACTAAAGAAGAACTAAATTGGGAAAAGCAAGGACAAGGAGCAAGTGACATGTACACATTTGAAAGATCTGACCTTATTTTCTAAACTCTTCCTAAAATATATGAAATGTTCAAATGATTTTTTTCTTTACACAGTTGAAGGCAAACAGCTTAAGCCTGTGACTTTGTGGTAAGAGGGCAACACAGCAAGAAATGAAAGAGGTACCAAATGTCCCCAGTGTTAGTTGACACTGAAGAATTTCTAAAATGCAGCCTCAAAGGGTTTTTTCTTTCTTTTTTTTTGTACTGCTTGTTAACTTTAAAAATATGTAAAATCCTTCCAGCCACTGATAAATAATCCATGACAAAGAAATAGATATAGACTCAGGACTTGTTTGAACACAGGGCTTTGCAATAGCTGTTCAGCTGTGTCATTTAGACACAAGGGCTCAATCCCCCAAAGACAGATGTTCAAGATTTGAGATAAAACTTAAGATGGAAAGAGTAAAAAGTCATTTCTTAACCAAAAATCCAATCTTCTGTTTTTCTTCCATTCTCATTTCTACTGGCACACTGCAATGCATGCAGGCAATAAATCTACACATTAAATATTACCACTGTATGAGAAGGTTTTACTTTTTAAAAGCTTCCAATCTGATTCTGTCTGTCTTGTTGCAAGAGACACATTAACATAAATTGATTTACTGTATATGGCTTCCAATCTTGTACTGAGCAACTATGGAATACACTTGTGATACATTTTCCAAGTTTTGTAGTTTGTGCGACACAATCCATATTTTTATCCATATGTAACAATTCTTTCTTTGGTGGGTCAAGAAGAATGAATGAAAATATCATAATATGGAAAGGACAAAGGATGTATAAACAGTATAACGACTCTTTCAGAGAATCTGACCTGATCAACCCTCAGATGGATATTTTTGTGGCATGACCCATATAAGGAAACCCAGAGGATAAGTTTAGCATAAGAGCCACAACCCAAAAAGCAAAGGTATATATAGAGAGATATATAGATATATATCTCCTTAGGTAACTAATGGATTTCACTTCAAGTTAAGGATGTGTTTGTCTCTGAAATAAGAAAGAAATGAAAGTTGATAAATGACTAGTTTTCCTGTGATTTTTCATGGAAACAAAGTACTAATTATTTTATAACCTATTTTTTCTACAAATAAGTATTTAACTCTCAATGTGAAGATATAAGCCCATTACAAACTAGACATCGATTTTGGGAGGATATCACATCTTTGTTTCTCTAAGAAACTGAAAGTCAGAGCAGAAAATTAAATGCAACAAAATAAATGAATATCCAGTAGTGTTTTAAAATTTGATCTTCCAACACAAATGGAATTTTATTGTTTAAAACTCCTTGGATGGTGATTAAATTTTGTTGGTGATTTAATTCGCAGAAAACAATTATGATTAGAATCAACTCACTTGACAACACAATAGCATTCTACCCCCCAAGTAATGTTAACTAAAAATTCATAGGTTCTATGGCTCCTTTTATATTTTTTGTGATAGAGCTATAACTCATTTTGTTGACATGAATACTTTTCTGACTGATTAATAAAAAGCATAAGCCGGACTCGGTGGCTCGGCCTGTAATCCCGCGCCTTTGGGAGGCTGAGGTGAGTGGATTGTCTGAGCCCATGGGTTTGAGACCCACCTGGGCAACTTGGCGAGACCTCATCTCTACAATAAATAAACAAATTATTAGCTGGGCATGGTAGTGCACGCCTGTAATTTCGGCTACTCGGAAGGCTGAGGCAGAAGGATCACCGGAGCCCAGCAGGTCGAGGCTGCGTGGCCGGGAGCGGCCACTGCACTCCAGTCTGGGCGACGGAGTGAAACTCCAACTCAAAAAACAAACAAACAAACAAATAAATAAATAAATAAAAAGCATAAATGAATTGTCTGGTCACATAGATATAATTGTAGTGGAAAATATATATTGCTGTTGTTGGATTCCATTTGCCTTCTTTTTAAAAAAATTACTAATAAAACTTTTGGATAATAGATAAGTAAATATATTACAAGTTTAATATAAACAGAGAAGGTTATTTCTTTCTTTATTTGGTGCAATTTGATATTGTTTGATTTTTTGACCATAAAAATGAATTTCTTAGGCAATAATAATTTGAAATGATATTGTACTTGAATAAAAAGTTAAAATAGAATACTCTAAGCAAAATATGCCAGGGAGATTTTTGTTTTTTGTTTTTTTTCCTAGATCACCAAATTTATACATCCTGCTTTTAGAATGCTAAATAGAGAAAATTATTCAATAAGACAACTATAGTTGATATTTTATCTCTATATTTTCTCCACTAGTTTAACAGTCTTATAGTATTTTTCTAGTTGAAAGATATATATTTAGATGTCTTAATTGTGGAGAAAACCATAACAGAAAGAAAGCCTGGTAAAAGAAAGCACACTGAAGGAAGAAGGGGCTAAAAGGGAATGGGATAGGGATCTGTCTCCTTTCTCTTCCTTCTTAATTTTAGCAGTATGTTGAATAACATAAACAGGCTCATCTAATATTATAAGTTAATATTGATGCTGTGCTTTCAGTATACGTTGTCTATCTGTGGACATTCATGTATTAATTGAACAATTAAAATGTGGTAAGTTCAAGTGATGTGTTATGTGGTATCAAAAATATAAATCCATGAAGTATATGGCATGGCTCTTTCCCCAAAGACATTCAGAGTCTGCTTAAAAACATATTAATTCACATCAAACAATAAGAGAACAATAAATGAGCTGGCAGTTTTTGCTAACACTGAAACAGCAAAGCGGAGAAGTGAGTGATAGGATTGAGCTACAGGTGTCAAAGAAGACTATATAGAAAAATTTTTGCCATAGAAATAGAAATTTTAAGTCTGAAAAGAAATGCAGTCTCCAAGGTAGGGTAATATAAAGAGACATGAAAGACTCACTGAGAGCCTCAGCAGCACTACAGTATTAGAGGTAAGAAAGAGAAAGGTATACTGCTATGCCAAATAGCATAAGAAGGATTGAGAGTAGAAGGAAATGATTAAAACAATGCAAGGAATGTTTGCTTAAGGGTGGCTAAAGTTTCCAGTAAGAAAGGACAAGAAATAACCAAGAAAATAATAGACATAAAAAGTCAAATATTCATTCATTTGTACAATTATCTGTGGAAACCGTATTATTTTTCTGGCACTGTATTAGGTACTGGGGAAGCAATGGAGTACTAGATAGATAATGCCCCAGTATTCATGGAACTTTGATTCTTAGTAGAAGAAACAAAAAAATAAAAAGACATTTAATATAACATCAAATAACAATAGATACTCTGCAGAAAATTTGAATAGAGTGATGTCATAGTAGAGGACTAGACTGATTGTTTAGTCTGATTGTTCAGAAAGACTTCTCCAAGGAGGTGGCATTTGACAAGACCTTGTATTTCAAGGAACAGTGTGAAGAGCAGGGAAGATGCAGACAGACAAGATAGCTAGGACAAGGACCAAAAACCAGAAAGTAGATTGAAGGTTGGTCTGGATGGAGATTAATGAGCAAGGAGAAGAATGATATACAATGACGTGAAATAGATAGAGACCAGGATAAAATCATGTGATAGCAAAAGGTAAATGAAATTGATACCTTTTCAACTACATAATGGCATAAATGTTTTCTGATTCTTTTTGTATGAAAATTTAACTGTTTTTCTCTTCTCTCTGTGCTATCTCGGAAAGATGGAATGAAAATCTGTTGTCTCACCTACTTGGAGCTTTGAAAGATTAAGCCTTCTGTGAGCACAAAGTAAAAAGGGGTGAATCAAGCTTTGAGTTTAATGAGCCATCAAAATCCTCAGTGAAGGACATAGAGAAAATGTTTGAAGAAAGAAGATCTTAGAAAAGCAAGAATATCAGTGGGCCTGAGGCCAACATAGATCAACATCCTCCAACCCCTCCTCACCATTCCTCCAGAGGAGAAAGAGATTGATCTTGACATAAAGAGCTTGAGGTAAGGTATAAAAAATGTAAGAAGCCAGGACTCCAGAAAGAAGGACTGTCTGATGACTGTACTGGGGGACAAGATGTGAACCCTGGTGAGATGGTGGCATGGAATTGAAAACTTAAGTTTAAGAAAACAGAGAAATGCAACATATTCCTGGCAAACTTTAGTTTGTGTACTTATACACACTTTCATAAAAATGCATAGGCAAATTCAAGTTTATATTATCTTGTTGGATGCCTAAGATGTCATTTTCCACAGTCCAGTGGGATATACAGGCATTATGGAAAAGGAATGCTTATGGTCAAATACGTTTACAAAACACTAGGTTAAAAATACTTTAGTGGTGTAAAACAACTGCAGGACTTCTCAGAGCCTTTGTTTGTGCTTACGTCCAGTGTGAATATTCATGTAGGAGACATAGAATGTAGCATTTTCCAAAGTTAACTGATCAATAACTTTTTTCATTTTTCCACCCAGAATATTTCATAGAACTAATCTTTTAAAGAAACTACACCGGCACATAAGTGCAAAACTAGACTGTATTATCTATTTTTTTGTTTTGTTTTGTTTGCTTTTGAGTTGGAGTCTCACTCTGTCACCCAGGCTAGAGTGCAGTGGCACGATCACAGCTCACCAGTCTTGACCAACTGGGCTCAGATGATCCTTCCACCTTGGCCTCCCAAGTAGCTGGGACCACAGGTGCACACCACCACGCCCTGTTAATTTTTTTAAGTTATTGTAGAGATGAGGTCTCGTTATGTTGCCCAGGCTGGTCTGAAATTCCTGGGCTCAAGCAATTCTCCCGCCTCAGTTTTCCAAAGTGCTTGGATTACAGGTGTGAGCCACCACGCCCAGCCCTGAGGTTCAACTAGATTAAGTGATTTACAAAAGGTACCTGGGAGGCAGGGCACAGTGGCTCATGCTTGTAATCCCAGCACTTTGGGAGGCAGAGGCAAGAGGACTGCCTGAGCCCTGGGGTTTGAGACCAGCCTGGGCAAATTGGGGAAACCACATCTCTACAATGTATCAAAAAATCAACTGGACGTGGTGGCACACACCTGTAGTCCCAGCTACCTGAAAGGCTAAAGCAGAAGGACCACCTGAGCCCAGCAGGTGGAGGCTGCAGCGGCTGTGAGCATGCCACTGCACTGCAGCCTGGGCGACAGAGTGAGACTCTGACTCAGAAAGAAAAAAAAAATGTTCATGAGCCCATACTGACACCAATGACTGGATAAGTAAATCGTTAGATTAAAATTCCCAGCGGAACCTCCAAAATGTTAGGTCAGACCCGCTGGGGTGGGGTTCTGATCCAGTGCCACGTGAAAGATGTGAAGAGTTGCACAGAAGTTAGATCAGAAAATAATATAATTTATTTAGAAAGTAAATGAGAGAGAGAGAGACAGACAGACAGAGAGACAGAGAGAGACAGAGACAGAGGAAATTCACCTTCCCAAGGTAGGAGAGGGGGGCCAAAGCTTAGGGAAACATGGCCTGGCCATAGCTCAAAGAACACATGGTCACACCATAGCTTAACAAGGTAATGGCGAATGAAGAGAGACTGATTGATTGATTCACCGCCCCAAGGTAGGGGAGGAGGCCAAAGCCAGGAAACATGGCAGCCATAGCTCAAAGAGCCATGTGGACACACTAGAGTTTAACAAAGCTATGGTCTCTATTAAAATGTGGGAAGACTTAGGCAATAGAGACAGTTAATTAACACAATGTAAGTCAACTTGAAGACTCAGGCAACTACTGCATAAGAACACTTCAAAAATGCTGAATTCTGTTTAGCTCAATGCAGTAGTCCTTATTGCAAGTTATACCTAAATCATATAAAGAGAAGCAAGGTTATACAATCAAAATCATTTCACAGATATTAAAATACACACTCAACCATTGGTATTTATGTGGCACGACTCAGCTAAACAAATTTATAGACGGACTAATCAACCATTTCCTAATCTCTTTTATTTGTTTTTGTTTTGTTTTTTTTGTTTTTGAGTTGGAGTCTCACTCTGTCGCCCAGACTGGAGTGCAGTGGCCGGGCCACCACAGCCTCGACCTGCTGGGCTCTGGCGATCCTTCCGCCTCCGCCTTCCAAGTAGCCGGAATTACAGGCATGCGCTACCACGCCCGGCTGATTTTTTTGATTTATTGTAGAGATGAGGTCTTGCTGCCCAGGCAGGTCTTGAACCCGCGGGCTCAGGCAATCCACTCACCTCAGCCTCCCAAAGGTGCGGGATTACAGGCTGAGCCACCTAATCTCTTCTAAAAAGATATGAGTTGACATTTCACATCATGTTCTCTATTAACCAGCACCATTTTTATAAATCTTAAAATGTATGAAATAATATAAAGGATAAGAGAGCCATATGATAAAGATTAATTTAAATAACTTTTATTGCATCTGTTAAAATCAGATATATACATCCTTTATCTCAGTGAGTAAAATTCGCTATTGAGTCTCTGATGTGTAGATCAAGATCTACAAGTGGACCTGCAAACTTCTTTGAGTGGATCCTGGAGTCACATACCACTGGTACTGGCCCTTCTCAGCCACTTCACCCCTTCTTGCTTTGCTGGGATTCCCTGTGAGGAAAAGAAGGTGCAGCCAGCAGGGTTACATTCTTGCTGAGTCTGTGACTCCACATATTGTAAGTTCCCTCCCCTTCACCACCCACAATATTATCTCAAACTATCCTCAGTGGCATGAGAGTTCCCCTTCCCCCTGTTGTCGTCCACTCAGAGAGACTTTGAGTGGCTTATTGTGGAATATGGTTTCCCAGAAAAGTTAACTTTGTAATTTCAGCATATGAAATGAAAAAATAATTTATAAAAATACTTTTACAATTACATTTTTCTGACAATTTTGAAAATTAAAGTTGCTATTGATCAAATATTAATTTGGTCCAATCCAATTAGAATAACTTTTGTTACCCAGATCACCAGAAAGTACAATTAAAACAAAATCACATTGGAGTACTACATAATGATCATTATTGTAAAGATAATTTCCCTACATTGTCTCTTAAGAACTTTAATTGTTAAAATATCTATTACTGCATGAGAAGATATTGAAAATATAATATCTTTAGCAATTCATGTACTGTGTATATTAACTTAACTCAAATATTCAATCTTCATTCTTCTACTATTCAAGATAAAGGTTGGAGGCAACAGTACCATATTACTTCAGCTTAGTTATTGTGTAGCAGTAGAACATTGAAAAATCATATAGTTATATGTTTCACATGTTGAACAAGTAAGATGTAACTATCTCCAAAGAATTCACTTTCAAGTCGAAAGCATGAAGCAAAGTCCTGATAAAATCATGTTTGCAGAAACTATACCACTGAAATGACTCAAAGAGATAAGCAGAATCTCACACTAGAAGAGACAGGTATGAAAAAAAGTCTATTCTTGGAGTATTGACATGGAGTGCTCACTTACCCCTGTAGGTTCCAGAAAAATTGAGATGTCAAAGACATGGGAGGGTGACACAAACCTCTTTTTAATCTAACATCTTTTAAGTAGCTTCCCAAGTGGATCGGATGATTGAATGGAATAAAAAAGAATGCTAGTGATACAGGGACATGTACAAAAAACTGACAAAGATGAAGCTAACCTGCCATTCCATTTTGAGAATGCTGTTAAAATGCTTTGGACAATTTCAAAACTGAAATGTACAGATAATTTTTCCCCTGCTTCCTTCCCATGCAAAGAGAATCTATTAATATATTACATTTCAAAATATTAGTTAACTTCTATAACTATTCTAAACAAATCCAAGGAAAGGCTGTGGCTATAATCACCTATATTTCCTAGGTTCAATTTCATAGTAAGGTCCTATATCTGATTAAACCACAGTTTAAACATAAGTGACTCAATTGAACAAGTTTTATTAACAAGGTTGTGCCGTTTATTGAGCACGTTCTATGAGCTACTCTCTGATCAAGGAAGTTTATTTGGGTCAACTCTTTATTCTCAAAGAGATTTTTATGCTGGTACTATTATCAACCTCATTTTAAAGAGAAGACCATATTGATAATATATGACGGAGTTGAAATAATTCAAGAATAAAAATGTTAACATAATCATCATAAAATCCTTCATTCAATAGAATTTAGAAACTGTAGATAATGGTATGGCGAATAGTGGAGACTTTTCAATTACAGTCTCTTACCCAAAAGGACTAGTGTTAGGAATGGCACGGGGGTGGGAAGGGGTAGTAAGGAGCTTACTCTCAAACCCATGCAAGATTTTATAATAGCAGGCTACCTATGAATACTGATGAATCAGTCACTGTAGCACCTTTGTTTGTCCTTTTCTCTTATTCTATGTTTCTTTCCATTGCCTCCTACTCCAACATCATTACTCTTGGTTTTTGCTTTTATTCCCCAGGTATTTAGAATGTTATTGAAAGACTTAAAGTTCTCTGAAGCATCTCTTGAAATCTCTTTGGGAAGAGATCAACGCAAATTGTAAGCCAAAATATTAAAAAATTGTAAAGTTTCACAACTTTTGAACAGTTTCCTATGACCAATGCTGTTCTATATTCTTTAGCTCTCTATGCAGTCTCATTAACTGCCTTCCATTGTGGATTTAGTTACAGATATATCTTTTTTCTTGTAACTGTTTAAACAAATTAACATATAAATTCATTCCAATTAAAGTTAGATATTGTCCCAATGTGATGAATCAGTAAGAGGTTATGAAAAATGCCCAACTACAAATGGAAAAATGCCTTTACTACAAATAGAAACCATGATACTTTTAAATGTAAATTCGAGGAAACAACAAATCAGCCAGGTTGTTTTGATCTGTACAAAGATCCAGGAAAAAAAAATCATCAATTTGTAAACACAAGAAAATGAAGGTGATAAGAAGTCTCCAGTAGAGCCTGTGACAAGTCTACTTCATTATATCCTTTTCATTTCACTTTATGACAAAATGGCAGTCCTAACAGACATCAGGAAAACTACAAATTTAATCTGTCCAAAAGTT
This sequence comes from Carlito syrichta, assembly GCF_000164805.1. Classification (NCBI taxonomy): domain Eukaryota; kingdom Metazoa; phylum Chordata; class Mammalia; order Primates; family Tarsiidae; genus Carlito; species Carlito syrichta. The sequence goes on along the minus strand of NW_007251162.1, from coordinate 510,212 downwards.
CTTACTGTTTCTGATAGGTTTCGATCTGACATGCTGATCAACCATAAACAAGAAAATGGATGAAGAAATGTACTCAAGAGTTCCACTTCTGTAAAGATCTAAAATCAATAAAGGACTACAATAAATAAATATGGCCTTAAACACAATTATTATTATTATTTTAAGTATTTGAGGCATTTTAGGTATACTGCAGCCCAAAAGCTGATGGAAGAAGGGAACTTGCTGGGGCTCCCAGTCAAGGTTCTATCACTAAGAGTTGATGTTTGTGTAATTCTCCTTTCTGCTCTTAATTAAGCAGCTCTGGGTATAATTACTGGCTGTGATTGCTTACTTTATCATATTGTCAGTGCTCCAAATGTAGAAAATGTCTAATATCTCACAGAAATAAATACAGTCACAGATCTAAGTGGCCCTCGTTTAAGAGTTAAATCTGTGGGTGACCCCTACACACACAGTGTCTGACCTTCAAGCTCCCATGGCCTTTGAGAGGCTGGCTGAGCTGTTGGCTTCACAGGGAAACTCAGCGGGGCAAGGGTCTGAAGATGGCTTTTATCATACTGTTGAGAACGTGGAAGCATGTTTATTATTTATAGGGCGATGTTTTTAAAATGCCATTATACTTAATTTTTTATTAATTGACTGTGACAAATTAATGCATATGTTTATATACACAATGGAGCTATGGTATTTCAATTAAAGCAATATAACCTTTGTCAAACAATTTTTAGAAAGAAAATTACAAAACTATGGCTAAAATAATGCTAACACCCATCATTTATTAATTACTTTTTCTATACTACACTGTACTAAGCCTTTTAATATATGATCTCTTTTAATATTAATATCAATCCTAAGAGAAATTTTCTTCATTATATAGGTGAAAAAACAGACAACAGAGTTTATGTAAGGCAATCAAGGTGACAGAACTGGGATGTGGACTGTGAACACAAGAAATGACTTCTAGGGTCCTCATCCTTACCACTAGTAATGTTGCTTATGGATGTCAATATTGCAAATACTAGAAATTTGTGTCTTGCCTCAGATTTATCAGCATTAGTAATTTATTAAATTAATTTATTAATATTTTGAAACACTGACGCATATTATCATACAGGTTATATGCATCCCATTATTGCTAGCATTTTACATTTCATCTTCTATTTCTCAATATTAATGCAGAACCCACTTACACTAGACATGACTAGCACTGAAAATAATTTTTTAAAAAATCCATATTCCAATTAAAAGTACCAAATATTATTAATGCCAGCTAGTAGTCTTATAATAAAAGCTAGTAAGGTATCATTTTAATTTCTGTTTGAAAAGTTCTCACCAACATTTAAATTGTGAAGTTTTTTAATGAAAAAATGGGAATTGTGTGGATGTGTGTACTCTCTTTATTCCAGGAAAAATAAAAACAATTACAAATTAAACTGTGCCATATTTTTACCTCCAAATTTTTCCATTTGGTCAAGTCTCAGAGATTTTGTTTTCTGGAAATTAATTTTAAAATATACTTAAAATTTCTTTAAGATATTCTCACCTAAAAAAAAAGCACACAAACAACAAGTGCAAATGCTTATGGTCTACCTAAGAGCATAAGATATATGGCCTATTCTATCCATTAACTTTTCTATTGTAATCATTTAGAAGAAATGTGCTCATAGATGACCTCTGTTTTCAGCAAGTAAAGTTCTACCTTCTCTATTTTAGAGATTAAAGGAAGAGGAAAATGTGAAAATGACCAGAAGAAGGTATGAGTAGCATACATTAGTAGCAGCTCAAGTTTGGGAGCTAAAGAAAATCTCTGAGGACCTAATGCTTCTGTGATGTTCTGTGCCAGCCTATATTTAACTTGTGTTGAAAAGCCCATGTTCTCTCAGAGTTAAAATTAATCTGTCTCCATGGTGAGTTCCAACAAAACTGTGGCTGGTTAGCTCAGAGAGTTAGAGTATGGCAGTGATAAAATCAGATAAGGTCAGAAAACTGCCTTCTGTCCCATGGCTGGAGGTGACTCCCCAACTTCAGTCTCATATATGGGCACTCCATAGACATTGGTGGTACTGGTCAAGAGAATGCTGATGGATCAGCCAAAGACAGTTATCTTCCCTGGTGAAATAACTCAGATATATATACACATACACACACACTAAAGGCTCTTCAGTACAGAGCTACCATCAAAAATGAAAGAAAGCACATTCTAATCCAATGCTTTTCAAAATGTGTTGCAAGGACCAACTTTATCCATATTTCCATCAGTGTTTTTCAATTGCAGCTTCCCAGTCCCCATGCAGACGTTCTGGATCAGAGTCCCTCACATTTGGCTGAGGGATCAGCATTTCAGAAAGTTTACCAGGGCACTGTTATTTCCACAAAGGATGGAAAACCACTGGTATAATGTATACCTATTTCCCACTGGTATAATAATACCTATTTCACACTGGTAAGTAGATTTTAGAATGTATTTGGTACCATGTTACTAATTATCAAATCTGGTAGAGAGGACAAACAACATAGGGTCCAAAGTCAAGAGGATCATTTTCTAATTACAGTTTAGCCACTAATTAACTATGTTACATAATTTCAAGTATAATCTTAAAATAAAAGAACCTGAGCCATTATCTAGACTGAGCATTGGTTCTCAACTTGCAGTTGGTTGGTTCTTCTTAACCTTCTCTCACAAATCTCACTCAAATATTTCTAAAGATACAACACATTCCTATTATTAACAGAGATACCTTTTACACAGTTAAAATCATAGGTCTAGACTAGAATAGTCCTTGGTCTTCCAAACTGATAGGCAGAAATGTTAAGAGATTTGCCCAAGGTACTATTGATAGTACTGGCATTGAAACAAGCATTCAGGTTTAACAAATATATGACACAATATCTCCCCAATTGAAGACAAAATTTTCCAGGTAGTATGTATTTTACACGTATAAAATAATCATCTTTTATAGCCACTCTCTTCCAATGTTAAAAGCTTTTTCATTTCTATGATTTTTCTCACAAAGTTTTCTCTCCATGGAATACCTCTCTTCACCATTTGTGCACAACAAGATTCTCATAATCATCAAGGATTAGCTAAAACACTTCCTTAATATTCCCCTTGCCTAGCTTCTAATATAAATAGGACTCCTTAGCTATATCACCCTTATACACAAGCAGAGAGACCCCTGCCCTGTCCCTTTAGAGGGCCCTACTCTGGCCCCATCCCTGTCATGACCCTGCCATGGGTCAAAGAGTCTAGGGGAAGCTAAGAGTTGAGGTGTGCATGCCCAAAGTCATTGTCACTTACCTTTCAGGACAGAATCTGGCACTCCTAAACCCCACTGCTAGGGTTTCTGTGGGCCTCTTCTTTTGGTTTACTTTTTGAGTACAGACAACAATGTTTGTGTGTATACATCTACCCTTGAAAGAAGGTCGAGGTAAAGGTGTTTGTGAAGCAGGGGTCTGGGGAAGGTGTATGAAACTTGAATATGAGTGGGGTGTATTTGAGGCCCTTCACAGTGCAGGAGAGAGTCAGGAATGGTAAGAGCTGAGTGGTGGACCATTGTTGAAAGATCTCTTTTTGTCCTCTTGCCCTGACACAACAAATATTGGAAATGAGTATACTTCTTACACACTAAGAGGTTGACAATTTTTTTCTTGTAGGCATAGATTTTAGGCTCTACAAGTAATATAGTTTCTGTTGCAATTTCTCTGCTCTGTAGTTGTAGCATGAAAGTAGCCATAGATAATACCTAAACAAATGAGCATGGCTGTGTTTCAATAAAACTTTATTTAAAAAACAGATGGCAGGCTAGATTGGATCATGTGTAGTAGTTTGCTGGCATCTGCATTATCTATGTTTCACTTTTCTGGCCCTTACCACATTTTACCTTGTGGTCTACAGTTATCTGCTCCTCTCTTATCTTTTCCATGAGAAATTGGCTACATGGACAAATTTAATGGCTATCCAAACAGCATATGATTTTACACCGAGAAATAAAATTTAAACCCCAGGATGCCCTATGCAGTTTGACAGAGTTCTACTGGTTGTTAATACAGCTTTTAGCCTAAGGCCATATTTCCTGTTCAAAGCAGGATTAGGAAAGCTCCGATTTACAAACTGGAGGTGGCATGCAATTGTCACTTGTAACTCTGCTAACCATTTCTCAGTTTGTATTATGATTCAGCTTTAAAAATACAATATGCTTTTCTTATGCTTTGTCTTACCAACATTTTAGTTAATAAGCAGTTATTAAGTTGGTACTTTTGGCATTATAAAAACAAATAAGACAAACTCTTGGCCTCAAAAACTGTACCTATAATGGAGTTGATTGTAAACCCTCTCAGGAAAGAGATTACATTTTATGTCTCTTTGTACTTCTAACACCTAAAACACGGCCCCCACATACAGCAGGAACCATATAAATGATAGCTCTACTACCACTCTCTTGGAGAGTTCAGTGAAAAAGGGACCTGGAAATTCACTGGACCCCTAAGTTCTTGGCAACTAAACTTCACTTTCTCTCCAGTTCAAACTTGTAGAGAGTCATCTGCTCTTTAAATGTACTAAATCATTTTCATCAAATATTTGGTAGAGAGGCAAACCTCTTCCATTCTCCACAAAGAATTTAAATGAGCTCTGTGGGAGGAGGAACACTAAGTCAAGGATGCTTCCACCACTGTCAGTAGCAGTCGAAACGAATACGAAATGGTGCAGGGGAAAAGGATTTATTTTGTGTTACAACATGCTCTCTCATCCTTTGGCACTACTGAGGTACCCAAGATATACAGGACATGTCATTAGCCAGCACTGTTTCTTGAAGAGCTCACTCCAACCTCTACTTCTTTGCTGTTCAATGTGAGTTCCTCAGATCAACAGTATGGGCATATGTTATCACCTGAGGGTTTGTTAGAAATGCAGAATCGTGGCTCTACTGCAGACACACTGAATTAAAAACCCCTGATGATCCATACGCAATTCAAGTTTAGGAAACAATGGCCTCTAAAACTGTATACCTAACTCAGTTCCCTACCCCAGAGCCAAGCTAGGCAACAAATGCAAAAAGGATACAGTACTTTCTATTAACATCAGTTTCTTGCTTAAAAGTCAATTAAGGTGAAGAATAGTAGTGTTCTTTCATCTAGAACTACAAGTAACAAAATAACGTCCACTGCTACCAATGTACTTTACATGTATAATTTTCTCTTTTACTAGAAAGCACTGACAAAGTCAATTCTGCATGGATTTACTTCCATGCCTTAGTCCTTATTGGCACTGGAATGAATTCACCTTCACTGCTGACTGTGGCAGCATGCCCAGTTTCACCACTTATATGCCTACAGTAATACAGGATCACCAGCAACAAGATGTTGGAAACCAGCCAGTCTCTCAGCCTTTTCGTCACAAAGTTACTTGAATGGTGAGATGCAGGAGAGGAATGGGTAACAACAGGATGCCCCAGAAGCTGCTGTATAGAAACTGAAAGAATGAACTTGAGTAGGGGGAAAAAAAAACAGACATGGTGAAAAACAATTTTGAACACTGTAATCAAGCCAAGTACTGTTGGGAAAAATCCTATCAGTGGGGAATGTACAACAACCAAAAATGTGCTAGCAGAACATAAAACTGACTGGCAGAGCTGCGAACAGCTTCCGACTCTGCACATTGAGTTGGCACCCACAACTGTAGGTTGTGCAAAATCCACAAGTGAAGATTCGTTCATTCAATCAACTATTCACTGGGACCTTTTAGGACAAGCCTTGTATGCTGGGCTAGTTTTTTCAGAGATGAATAAATAGTGTCTCAGGCCTTATGAAGATTCCATTCTAAAAGGGGAGAGAGACAGATGAACTAAATTACAGTAAAATAAGTGTTTTACCATAAATATGTATTCTGATCATTGGGGTTGAGAATACGTGGGGGTAGAGCAGATGGGAGGGGTGCTGGATAACACATTCTAACAGAGAAATAAAGGAAAACTTTCAAAAGGAGACATCTGAGATGGGTATTGTAGGATGAGTAAGAGTTTTCTAGGCAGAAATTAGTAGGAAACATATATTAGTGAGAGTTGTGTGGTGTGTGTGTGTGTGTGTGTGTGTGTGTGTGTGTGTGTGTGTGTAAGAACAGAAATGTTGCAAAGTCATTTTGATCAGAGTGAGAAATAAAGCTGAAAAAGAATATTGAATCAGAATGTCGAGTTAACCCTCTTACAATTAATCCTGTAAGCACCAAAGATGTATGGGAAGATTTTAAACAAAAGAACAACAAGATCAGGTATAAAGTCAAAGATTGATAGAAATCATTTTATATAGATAACAGTGGTTGTCAGTAGCATAACCTCTGGGTCAAAAAACACCACCAATGATAATAACAACAGTGATCTTGGCGCTTTTTGTGGAACTTGGAGAGTTAGAAAGAAACAAGAGGGTAAAGGGAAAATGTATAATCAAATACGCCTCTCAAAGGGATATTGGATATTCCCGTATTCAAGCAGCTACTTTGTACAAGCCACTCAATAGCTTTTCTTGAAGCAATAATAAAGGAAGCCTTGTTCATCATTGCAGCTGGCTACATGTGCCCAAGTTAAAATTTCCCCAAACTCAATCACTACATTTTTCCCTCTTCCTACATTAAGGGCCATTGCAATTTGCATTTTATACTAGATTTAAAATTTCAAATTAAAATATGTCACTTATTTAAAACATTCACATCTTAATGTCAGTCTGAATTTAGTACTGCCCATTATGTGTAACTTTATTTCATTCTTTAAAGAACAAGGAGGAAAAACATCATTTATAGAAGTTGCATCATGCTAAATATCCTTTTTCCAAATCATTTAGCATTTTCTCTACTTTCTTCATTAAAATGCACATCTAAATTATGTCCATTTTTGGTCCTTTTAAGTTTTGGTCTTAAAACTTACCAATAAAATGCAAGTAAATTTTTTAATAGGGTATCTGAAATCATTTAGACTTTTAATTGTCCTAGTATGTTGAGTTTTTGAATGATAATTACAAAACTATATATGTAACTTGACTATTGGGATTCTGCTTGCAAAAGTTAGGATTCAGCTGTGCAAATTCTATAACTACCCAAATTTCATGTTTGATAGTAGCATTATTGTAATAAAGTGTCATGAACATCAATGACTACTTAATCTCTGAAGATTAAGGTAAGTGGTAAAGATTAAGGCAAGGCATTTTTTTTCCAGTACAGAAAAGACAGAAAATGATAACATAATGTTTTCTATTTAGAATTTATTATAATTAAACTATCATGTTAGGTGAAGTGATCTTTCAAGAGCAATCAGCTAAAATATATATTTTGAGAGGTCTGTCAATTCCAGTGGTCTGGCCACACATGAAGTGTTCTCTAAACTTAGTGGTTCTTTCAATGTGTACACAGCATCACTGGTTGCTACCAGCTCTGCATTCAAAAATATAAAAGAACTAGACTTCAAAGCAAAAGGAGAATGTACTCACTTGGCAGTTAAGTAGATCAGGCGGCTACCCTTAACACCGCTACCCCCAATTTAAAGCAAATCAACCTCAATGCATTGCATCTGTAGTCAAAGCAATGCACAACAAGGCCCTACAGCTGGGTACTATGAACCCCTGTAGTAGGAAAGTTGATTGACAGATTCATAGCATCTTGTATTTGTACAGGCCTGTAGGCATTCAGGTCCACGTCCTGCTCTCAGGTGAGAAACCTTGTCTACCAAATAACAAAATAAAATGTTGGAAATTAGAACCTCTGCTTGCAGACCTTCTCTAGGAAGCCAAAACTCCCAGGGAATTCTCTTTACATACCTTCAGTTTCTGTACAGATGGACTCTGCTATGTGCGTGGTGAACATAGCTATTAAATATTACTCATTCTTAGGATTTTAATAGAAGGATCATTATCTATATAAACATGGCTTTTTTCTCAACCCACTAGAGATTCTTGAACCTACCCACCAGTAACTATTCTGAAATAGTCAAACTCAATCCACCCACAACCAGCAGAGGAGTAACAAAGTGAAACAGGCACGAGTGGCAATAAAAATGCCTTAAAAAAGTGGTTCCTTTTAAAATTGTTAGAAGAAAACTTACAACGCTTAGACCTAAGGTAGCATCCAGGCAATTACATGACGTTTGTCATTCTTCTCTTTTCCTCTCTTTCTTCCATTCGTCATCTTTTTTTTTTTTTTCTGGTGGTGGAAAAATGATTGAACTTTAGTGGGAAGAGGTAAAAATCTGAACATTCCAAGCTTGGAGAAAGGAAAGGAAACGAAGTTGCATGATCGACGCCCCAAAGAATGAAAGGTCAATTTTTAAAATAGCAATATGTTTATTCCCAAATTACCTGTTTAGTGAATTCTAGAATCTACAGCTTTAAAATAATTTTAGCGGAAAAAGAAAATACATAAATAAGCTTATTCACTCCAAACTTAATGCAAGCCTCTGCATCTACAGTCAGATCTATCGAATAAACTACAGGCATATTCTGTCATCTACTTTAATTACTCAAGGCTTGGTGTGCAAGAAAACATTTGTAAATTTTCTGGAAAAGACTAAGCTATATGAGTGAAACATAGAAGAATAAATGTATTCGATTAGAATAAGCAATTGATGACTGGGCAAGAGACAAAATGAGAATATTCATTCATTATTCAAAAATAATACTTTCGTTTTAATTTACAAAAGGCTTTCAGTTATAACTATTTTCCAGTATTTTTACAAATAAAAATGGAAAAAGAAAGTATTTGTTTTCTATTGAATTCCACACACTAAAACCTAAATGTATGATGTGTATAAAAATAACTCATTACAATTATGATTACATCTTCTGTTTATAAAATGTGGGAAAAAGCCAAAAATGTTAAATATGTTGAACAATCCAAAATATCAATGAAATCTACAAAAAAAATAAAATTCATTACAATGCATAGTAGGAATATCATCTTTTGTTGGCATTTTAATTCTTGAGGCATTCTCAATAATCTTATAAATCATCTTATTGTTATATTTTAAAATTATCCATATTAGAGAATATTTAATTGTTAATAAGTTTTTAAATTATGTGAAGTTTAATTGGCATAAAGTAAAAGTAAGAATGGTGATTTATTTCACTGACATTTGTGAGCTATCAACTATTGCTGAATAGTTGTATATCTTAGTCTTAATAAAATATGCTTGTCTATACCAAGAGGAGATATTCTATTCTGGTAGTGTTAACTAATGAAAATTTATTTTGAAAGAAAGGGTTCATATTGTAATACTTTTGACTTTTAGCGTACATCATGTGAGTTCACAGCCATGAGACTTCATAATAGCCACCATTTATAAAGCCCTTAATTATTGTCACACTTGTGATAAAATACTTTTACTTCATTATCTTATTTAAATCTTTCCAACTGCATCATTAGGTAAAGACAATTATCTTTATTTTACAACAATATTTATTCAGCAATTTTTTTTTTTTTTACCAAGTTCACACTGTTCTTGGTGCTTGGGATAATTCAGTGAAATGAAATGGACAGAGATTCCTGTTCTTGTGAAGCTGAAGCTCTGACAATAATCAATAAGAATAATTAATAATTTCTTTAAAATGTTACAAGGTAGAAAATGCCTAAAAGAATTAAAAAGTAGAGCCAGATAAGGAGATCAAGAGTGTGGAGGTAGGTGTGTTGCAATTTTAGAGGGTGTGGTTAGTGAAGGATTCATGGATAAGATGACAGGTAAGCCAAAAATGATGAAGGTGAGTAAGTTAGCCTTGAGACTTCTGGGGAAGTAATGCTATAGACAAACAGCATAACCAATACAGGTCCTAAGGTAAAAAACATACCTGTCACCTTTAAAGTATAGAAGCTGAGCCTGGAGAAAAATGATAAAGCGATTAAATACTACACGAGTAAGAAAATGAAATCAAAGAAGTAATGTAGGCCAATATCTCTAGGTCATACATTATGAAAAATTTTGCTTTAACTCCAAGTAAAATCAGCAACCTATGCAGGACTTTGAAAAGTGAGTGACATGATCTGATTTCCATTTTCAAAAGACAACTATAGCTTCGGTACTGAAAGCAGATTGCAGAAGACAATAACAGAGGCATGGAGTCCATCTGGAGGTTATTGCAGCAATTTAGGAAAGAGATGATAGGCGCTCCAACAAGGATAACATCAGTAGAAGTGGTTAAATCCTGGATATGTGTAAAGATAGCACCCATGAGCCTTGATGACATATCAGAGGTAGCATGAGAGAGAGGGAGGAAAATGGCGTGTGATTTCAAGGTTTTTGTTGAAATAGATGGATAAAATTCACATCCATTGAGATGAGAAAATTGTGAATAAAATATATTTGGGAGGGAAAAAAGTTCAGTTTTAAACAAAGTAAGTGATAAATATCTAGTAGATGATGATGTTAAATAAATGGTTGGATATATGTGTTTGAAGATTAGAGAAGAGACCAAGGTGAAGACTTAAATTTAAGAAGTAGTAATAGAAAGGGTATTTGTGGATGAGAGATTAAATGAAATTACTAAAGGTGAGTGTAAACTAAGAATGGCCAAGAGCTAAGCCAAGGAGCATTCCAACATGAAGAGGAGAGCAAAGAAGAAAGAGATCAGAAAAAGGAGGCTGAAAAACAGCAAGCAATGCAAGAGAAGTTTAACCAAGAGATTGAGCTGTCCCCAAATCCAAGGGAAGAATATATACCAAAAAGAAGGAGAGACTCACTGTGCAAACACGACTGACAGGTCAAGTATATTGAAGATGGAAAATTGACCATTGGGTACAGTGAAAAAACTAAAGAATGTTCCTGTTATATTTTAAAAACATAAGATATGTTCAATATGGAAATAATAAGAATTATCTTTTTATGTAGCTACTATTTGTCAAGCACTGCATCATATGCTATGCAAATACTATTTTTACTTTTTCCAGTAATCCTAAAGGTAGGTATTCTTTTCTCTTTGTAGATCTGGAAATCAAAACTGAAACATAAGTAACCGATCCAAGGTTATATAGCTAGTAAATGTCAAAGCCAAAATTGGAACTCGCACTTGCCTTAACCCAAATGTGAATTCTAGTGTACCATGATATCTTTTGCAGTTAGGAAAGAATGTTTAATACTATGAAAGAGATAAAAATGAAATCTTTTTTTAAAAAATAGGCTTATCTTTAATGGATACTTACATGTAGGGAAAAAACTAAGAAGTTTTTTAAATGACCAGTTTTATTACCTTGTAAATTAAAAAATATAGGCTCCAGGCTATTTTTGTTTTTCCTAACTTAAAAAATTATTGTCAAATTAATGGTCTTTAAAGCATAGTGTTCTGTATTAGAAACAAAGAACTGAGTACCACATAAGTGAATCCTGAACATTTGTCATAACACTACATGAAAGGAATTGGCAGTAGGCAGTCACTGCCAAGGGAGGGGGGGCACAAATAACATTAATAAGGGTATCTGATCCAAATCCAGGTGAAGTGAGGACCAATGGGAGAATCAAACTTCACCTGTAAAATGACCACTTATGTACCAAACCCTGAATTGCACCCCACATCTTTAAAATAAAAAAGACACTTGCACACACATGTTTATTGCTTCACTCTTCCCAATAGCAAACACATGGAACCAAATCTACTGCCCCTTGAAAGTGAACTGTCTAAAGAAAATGTGGTGCGTATACACAATGGAGTATTATGCAGTCATAAATAAGAACAAAATCATGGAATCTACAGCAAATTGGATAGAGTAGGAGTCCATAATACTAAGTGAACTATCATAGAAACAATGAACCGAACACCTCAAAATCTCACTCATAAGCGGGCCTTGAGCATTAGTTACGTTAACACACAGGAGGGATCAGCAGTCACTGGACACTGCCAGGGGAAGGAGGGAGGGAGGAGTATGGGGGACACTTAAGAACACAAAGGTACTTGATTCATTACCAGGGGCAGTGAGGGCCAGCTAGAAGCCCAAACTTCACCTGCATGCAGCCTACTTATATAACTAATCCTCACTTGTACCACACATTCCTATAATAAAATTAAACTTAAAAAAAAAACCCATAGTTTTCTGTATTATTGATGGAACCTGTAACCTTTGGCTATAGGTTCTAAACTCCCAGCTTGGCATTCCAGCACACAATATTCTTAAGAAAACACTCCTCTCTATGATGAAGAACTCTTCACATTCAGAAATCAAAGTTATTTACATTAGCATGTGGGGATGGAGAGAAATGGAGAGTTGCCTAAACTGATCACAGAAGTGTGTCACAGGCAAATCCATGTACCTTACAGTATTTCCAGGAGCCATGTGGTCCTTGATTTAAACGCATTATATTCAATGGTCAGCGTCCTGGTCTATATAGCTCTCTTTTGATTATGTAATAAACAATATTAAAATTAATATCAGCTTTTTGTACCTAATCCTGAATTGTACACTACATCTTCACAGTTAAAAAAAAGAAAAAAACACTCAAAAAATATCAGCATTTTGATGATGGTGATGATGGAGACAATGGCGATGATAATAGTAATAACAATGACATTGAAATTAGAACTCAATATATTTTGAGCATTGCCTTACCTTATCTCACACTTTAATAGTCCCAACATAAAATTAGAACTGGTCTCACACAAATATGTTTTCTGAGAAATTGTCCTTAGTTATAAAATAATTTCCAGATGCTTTTTTATATTCTCAAAAGTAAATTTGTGTGTATAAAAATACACACTTTAGATGCAAAATTTTTAGAAGTGTAAGTACTTAATTATAATAGCTATGTATATTTAACATCTTTGACTTAGGTAATGATTCAGTGAAGTTACGTTGAACTCACAATTTTCATAATATCTGTCAGGTTCCACAAACTGGATCAAAGCCACAAGCCATAACATTAACACTAACATTACAACTAAGAAGATTAGGATAGTAGGGTGAACAACAGTAATAAAAGATGAGTTAGATCTACAAGGATTTGAATCTTTGATTCCAAAAAAAGGGAGAGTCCAAGGAGTTTGCTTAGAACAATAACCCACATCTCTGATTATGATCTTAAGAAATTAAAGCTAATTTTAACTTTTCAAACAGGAAATAGTAACCTTTTTTTTTACAGGCAAATGTAGATAAGGCTTAAATAGCTTCTGATGCTCAGTCTGTTCTAATAGCCGCCACTCACCTCCCCTACCATCTACATAACTCTTGAGCAAAAAATAAAACAATATGACTTACCTAGTGTAAGGGATGTGGCATTGTGTGGTAAATTGAAAATTCAGTCTCAAGAAAAGTATGCTGTGCACAAACAGCATGATGAAATGAGTGAGATGGAACAATTTTTGAGCCTGGAGACTTGAAGTTATATTTAATGAAAAAAATGTATAATGAATATATAGAGATGTTGAAACTATTTTGATGTCTCACAATTTTTATTTGAAAAAATTAAACCTACAGGTCCATAAACACAAGGGGAGTATTTTAATGGAAAAGCTATAGCACCATCATTGAATCCTTGGTCTTTTAAAAATAGCATGAACATTTTTTAACTCCAAAAGTCAAGCCAGGGCCAGAGTAGGAATGGTTCAAATGTTTTTAAAGCAGGCCAGGTGTCAGTGGTTTTCGATTACGTTTTAAAGACAAATCTTTTAAAATGCTTAACAATGTGCATCCTCAGTTGCTTTGGCAATGAGTGAATTGTTCATTCAAGCCTGGTGCTAGAATTCAACATGTAGTAGGTAGATAATTTGTGAGTATTTGTTGACGTGAATTGAGTTGACCATTTAGTCAGACGTCAGGTCAAATGAGGGGAAAAATAGTCAAAGTGGTTGTATATTAAAGTGAACATCAGCTAATTGATAATTATTTGAGATGTAGTTGAGAGATTTTATATATCTACAAGGGTGTGTATTAAGTTTACTCCTATTCAAATATTCTAGGGTTTAATGTATGGTTGTCCATTTAGACACAGCCACTACTTTTAAAAAAAAAAATCACTGGCAAAATTAAGTCTCAGTGTATTAAACTTGATTGAAAATCTTTGCAAGATAAAAATAGAAAGTGCCCCTATCGCCTCACTAGGGTTGAAGAAAGCATTTTAAAATCTAAAGTAATGGTGCTTCCCTTGCATTAAGGAAGGAAATTAATATTTTCACATAATATAAAAGTGAATAGTGTTATATGAAATGCTTTCTTTCAGTGAAAATTGAACTCTAGGATATATTATTTCTATGATTTCAAATTCCTCATAGTCAAAATGAGTCTCCACCCAATTCAAATCACAGATTGTCTAATACTAATGAAACCTGCATTCACTGACCGTTCTATACCAATAAATCTACATTCAACTCATTCCACTATCACTCAGTTCATCAAGTTCAGCCAACTTTCACTATTTCTCTATAGCTTGGTCCCATACAAACCAAACAATTGTCTTGCTAGCTTTGGAAGTCAGAAAACTTGGCACCACTCTACTTGCTCCAATTCCTTGTTCATTTCCTGACCACTAGCAACTCCCTGCCTTAACCTCAGAATCAAGCACACAAACCACTAAAGATAAAAAGATGCTATGCAAACTCTCCTGGCATGAATTTTCAAATCTTTCAAATCAAAGCTCATGGGACATTGCTCATTAGATATTGGTGGCTTGGTAAATTACAGCAGTAGTAATTATAATATGGATTCAACTATATTCCTCATAAAATCACATTGTCTGAAACAAAACTACAAAGAGCAAGGCCTTGTACTCAACATTTTGTTTCTTTATTCCTTTAAACAAATGTTTAAGATTTCATAGTATTTTCTCAGTAATTTAATATGGTACTATTACAACATACCTCAAGGAGCATGGAAATAAAATAACCTTGTCAGAACTTCCAAGTAACTTCCATTTCCATCTTCATGGCCTATCTTCCCATCCTGCAGCTGGTGGCTCATAGATGGGGCCCTCAATGGGATTTGCCCTCAGCTGCAAAGAACTGTCATGTCCAATATTATGCTCCTTCCAGTGGGGCAACCCACAGCCAGTGGCTGCTTGATGTGAAAATAGAAGGCCCCAGCTTTTTGACTCAATTTGGGACAATTTTGAAGGATGATCAAAACTTCAGAATTTCTCAAAGGAACTGCTGAAGCCCCAATTGCAAACACATTGCAGTCAACCACATTTAGTTGCCTCAGAAGCAACTAAACCTTCCACATGCAATTCTTCATCTCAGAGTCTGTTTCCAGAGAACCCAACTGAACACATCTCTTCCCTACTAGTCTATAAGTTTCAATGGTAATAGCTGTCTTTAACATCTTCTGTTTGTGTTAAGCACCATCCTTAGAACAGAAAGGGGCCTCAAATAGTATACCTCACTGATTTATGTGGAGGAGTTAATTCATTCAAATGCATATTTGGAAGGGGCAGTTCTGATCATGTAATAGGATTGAAGGACACTGGTTACTAAAGACCAAAAATAAGCCACAAATTTTGCACAAAAAATCACCTGAAATTGGCAGTGCCAGAATGTCAACTTAGCTTGTGCCATTGTGGTTGGAAAGAATGTCAAGCTTGGAAGGATAAACTGAGTTGACAATGCACTTTTAAGAATATTATGAAAGCATCTGATATCCATAATAAAGACTGAGAGGTTTCCACTGATGCCTACCCAAGGAACACCCTGATGATTCTAGTGATCTCTAAAGTTTTAAAAGTACAAATTCTGAGCTGGGTGTGGCGGCTCACGCCTGAAATTCCAGCACTTTAGGAGCCAGAGGCAAGAGGATTGTCCAAGTTCAGGGGTTTGAGGCCATCCTGGGCAACTTGGAAAAACCTTGTCTCCACAATAAATAAAAAAAAAAAAATTACCCTGGTGTGGTGGCACACCTGTAGTTCCAGCTACTTGGAAGGTTGAGGCGGAAGGATCACCTGAACCCAGCAGGCCGAGGCTGCAGTAGCCTTGAGCATGACATTGCACTCCAGCCTGGGTGACAGAATAAGACTCCTACTCAAAACAAAACAAAACAAAACAAAACCAAAAAACTCGGGAGTCCTTGGGAAATTGACTAAACTTGGAATCAGTGGTATCCTGGAAATATATACTCTCAATTTGTTCCCATTCTTCCTAAAGCACAAATCTGAATGGATCATGAAATGTTATATTTGTCTTACACTGTTTCATTCTATTGACTCCTACTTATCACACCTGGAGGCTTGAAGCTCCACGCTTATCTTCTTACATTCCATATCACACACTCCATTCTCTGCGGAAACAGGAACAGTTGTTCTTCCCCATCCATGTTCCATCTGGTACCACTCATGATGTATTTGTGTTTTTTGTTTTTATTTTTGTTTTTAATCTCCCCTCTATTTAGAATGCTATATCTTCTACACAACCATGTTAACTTTTTCAGAGTCCAATATAAAGCCCTCCTCCTGAAGCAAACCTCATTTAATACCTTCATGTGCACGTGTTCTGACCCTTTCTTGAGCCTGAACCATACTTGACACCTTCCGTAGAAGTACGAATGGGAGACTACCTTGAATTATAGTTACAGGTGGCCCTGAGTATCCATGGACTCAACCACCTGTGGATCAAAAATGTTTAAGAAAACATAACAATAAAATAACAATAATACAAACAATACAGTATAACAACTATTTATACAACATTTATAATGAATTAGGTATGATAAGTGATCTAGAGGGTTTTAAAGTATATGGGAGGATAGACATAGGTTATGTGCAAATACTACACCATTTATATATTAGGGACTTGAGCCTCCATGTAGTTTGGTATCTGTTGATGATGCTGCAATCAATCCTCCAAGGATTTTATTACCTATGCCCTTAATTAAACCATCTTTGGGGCAAGACACATGATGCCACACATCTCTGCATCCCTTTCAGTCCCGCTTACATCCCCTTGCACAGTGAAGGCACTTAAATACCATTGGTGGAGGTAGAAGGAAGGGGGAGGAAAGAAAGAAGAAGAAAGAACAAGGAAAGAAGAAAGGAAAAAAGGAAGGTAGGACGGAAAAATGGCCAGCCATTTCTTCTCCTCAGTCCATCTGTAGGTTGCAAACTACCTAATATTAATCCTCTCTCATTTATTCTCAATTTTCCTTTATTACTTTCTTAAATCAGAAGCTTTCGTCTCTATTTACAATGTAGTATGGGTTTTTGAGACCACAGATCTAAAGTGATCTGCTATCCTGAAATGTTTAAGTATTTGCTTGTATAATGATTTACTGATGACCACAATGCTGGGTCCTGGAAATACAAGACAGGCAGGCATTTACCTCCTGGAGCTAAACTAAACCATTCATTCATTGAGTAGAGCACACCCACTGACTTAAGAGGCTTGCTCTGTGACTGTGTTATTAAGGGCCCTGTAGGAGAAGCCCGACAAGGATAAGCAGCAGAGTCTAAAACCCCTAGAGACCCCTTGAATGCATTTATTCTGCACACTGTGGAGCTGGGTGCCTCCCGAGTACCATTCAGGAGTTCTGTCACTTTGAGAACAATTAGGAGCTTTAACAGGGGTATTCAAAAACCAAACACTGAGGGCCATCAGATTCATTTGTTACATTCAAATTTTCTTCCTTGGCCACCTGAAGTTTTGTTTACACAAAATACCTGATACCATTCTAAGTCTCTCAGTTTTCTGTTTTCATTGTTTTAGCTCCCTGGGCTGTGTCTCTTCTGAAATAAAGCTGGTGGAGAGGCTGTAAGCATCATAGTGTTCATACTCAACATCATTCCTTTATACAGGTATGCTAGCAGCTGCCTACCCAGTAAGTCTGGAGGGCAGTGTAAAATCCAACCTGAATAAAAATATGTCCTCCACAGCCTTCTCTCCACCTTACCATCTAAAATACATCCCATTAAAGTCATTTTCTAGGTCACAAAAATTAATGTAATATTTTCTGCAAATGTCACCATTATAATACAAAGGAGTGAAGACTGTTATCCCAAACTTTTCCCATTAGCATATTAACAATGATTTATTTGTCAATTAAACAACTTGGCAAAAATCATGTATGTGTGTATACATTCATATTGGTGCAATCACTGGGATATGAGGACATACACATATATATCTACTACATCTCATTCACTTAGTAGCTGTATAATATCTAGTAGTAGATGTATATCTACTAGATCTCATTCATTTAGTAGCTTGGCAAACCTGAAAAATATTACTGTCTTAATCTGTCCAAAATGGGTTCATGATTGTCTCTGTACGCAGAGTGATCCTGTTGATGAAGAAATGAAATATAAAAATGTATCTCTTCAAAGTGGGATAAAATGTGGCTAGAAGACATTTTGATAAGACCCCTCAGTGAAATCCCTTGGAAGCAAGAAGGCAGCATGGAACACCAAGACAAGGATGGCAGCCTTAAATGCCAGGAATTTCCAGAGTAGGATGTTCAGGAAAATCAGAAAAAGAGAGAGGGTGTAAAGAAGAGCAATTTCCTGCAAGTGAGGAGATATAAAAGCTAATGGGGAGAAGGACAGTATGGAAAAGCCTAGGAGGCTCACTGGTGACCTATTTTCTCACCTTTCCCTTGTATTGTGTCTCCAGAAATAAAATTAGGTGAAGAATGAGGAGTGCATAAAGGAAAAATAAAGTTTACAGATTCTGAGTGAAGGAGTCGTATGAATGATCACAAGTCAATAAAGTGAGCTAGAGGCAAAAGGATTGAATGTGCTAACATTAGCCTCAACAAAGAACAATGATTTTTCTTATGCTGCACTACTAAAAAGGAATACCGTATGCCAGGGCATATTGCTATATAACTAAAATACCCAACTGAGAGCTTATATCATATCAAGGAATCAGAATCATGCATCACAGGAAAGTCGACAAATTGTAAGCTCTTGGAAACCTAATTTTATTTCTCTGGTGCACAATTTCCTTGTTGTTTAAATAACATAATGGGATAGCCTTTACTCCTATATTGCATATAATTACATTAGGTTTTTATGAGATTGCTATCACATCTGACTTTATTTATAATAATTCATTTTTATTTTGACTGCAATAAAAACAATGGTTATTTTACTTAACAAAAACAATTATTTTTGCAGTATCAACTGAATTTGGGTTATAACCACTGACTCCTAAAATTTGAATGGGAGTTTTTCTGTGTTGGAACTTTACATGTATATTCTTAGGAAATTATATACTTTAAGTTCATCCATCAACTTCAGCTTATTTCATCCACAAAATTCAACTTCTTTCATCCACAAATAACCACCATGCGCATTTACCAATAATTTTCTATGTAAGATGAACATGATTCACATGCATATGCAATGCAAGTAATTTGGCTCTAGTCATATGGACCTTTATTTACCGAGGCTGCAGGAGTTACTCTAAGGAAACTAGAATCTACATATACACCAAACTTCTTATGTAGATGGAATAAACAATGTATTTTAAAGTATAAGTAGATTCTGTTGTGACTATACACTAATTAATTTATAAGTAATTATTATATTTATAATATTTACTGGTATTATGCACTATTTATTATTTTGATTTTATACTATAAACAACTTAATAATTATTCATATACTTATCTATTATAATTCACATAATATATAAGATATATATATAAATATATTGAAAGATTAAAGTCTTTAACTTACACTCCACAGTCCATTTCAGTTTTTCAGTGAGTCCAAACTCCATGCAGAATATCCTGACTTAGTGTTAAAAAGTACAATCTAGTTTTACTCTTGAGCTTCTGTAAGAACAGAATAGTTTGTTTCGTGCCACTTACTGTATTTTATCTATTTGAACATAGCAACTATAGCACACAATTTGAATAGCTTGCAATGAAAAAGATTACCTTTAATTGTGTGGTATGAAAACAGAAAAAAAGCAAATGTGCAAAAGTAAAATATTCAAGTTCCTTCCTTTTTCCCTTTGCTTTATCCACAGTTCAGGGCTTGGCAGTTTCAGACAGTATGATAGGAAAGCAACATGAGGCTACTCAGTCATCCCTTCTCTGTAGCTAAAAGCCTTAGGAGTCTTAAAGTTTTGGCACCTCAATACTATTTCTACATAAGGATACCAAAAAAGCATGCCAATTAAGGATCTTTCCTTCTAAGCCAATGGTCAGGATAAGTTATGTCCATTGAGCCATGTGGTTGCCTGTAATGGAATGCTATGTGCAATGTAAGACACTCCAGGGTGGCATTCTCTGGGTGAAAATTAAAAGCATATTTGTAAAGTGATTAGCTGAATTTGTCAAATAAACAAGACTGTCTACATTCCTATAATATTCCTTTGTAAATCTGCTAGAGCAAATCTAAAGCATTTCTGTAAGACATAAAGAATGTGCATTTTTAAAATATAGGAAACAAGAAAACACTTGTTATTTATAGACATCAATAAAGTCGGATAAACATGCATGATCAAATTTGCCTAAAACAACAACAACAACAAAAATTGGAGATCCTTAACGTGAAAAGCAAGACACTGGGAAGTTAGGGAGAAGAGGTTGCTCTATAACATGAAAGTTCTTCAAGTAAATATTTATTACAGGGTTAATTTTCCACTTGCCAACTCTACTTTAACCAAAATATAAAAACCAATTTTTTAATTCGATTGTCCAGTCACTTTAAACATATATGGAAACTCATGTCACTAATTATCCCCTTCGCATATACGAGTATGTAAATATCTTTGTGTTAAGATACCAGAGCTTTAAAGAAATGCAGTTTTAGTAGTGACACATGGGGGATTACCTCCCCCTAAAGAACGTTAGTAATTATTGCAACTAGAAAATTCCAAACAGAACTGGTGTCTTTATATTCTCATTTGCTCTATGACACTTGGTATTCAAACACTTTATGCTTTTGATAATAAACTCAATTTCTGGTCAACGGACCCGAATTTGGAGGTAATATCCAGTTAGTTTGTATATATTTGTTTGTGTACTCCTGGTACCGGAAACAGACACTCCTAAATACTCAGGAACATTTTTAAAAATCTGCTTGAAAGACTCTCACACACAAAACCTTTAGTACCACTCTTTGAATGCCACTCGAAAGCAACTATAATTTTTAGGTACTTAAAACAACTATATTCCCATATGAGTGCTTCTGAAAAAACTGAGTGAAAGTTAGCCACCAAAGATTTTAATTTATCTGTGTTGCTTAATCACTGAACAATATTATGTGCCAACTAACTGTAATTGCTACTAGAAAGTGCCCATAAAGATTTTAAATAGGGTGTGAGAAAAAAATACACTGCTAAATCTATAAGACTTAAGGGAATTCTTAATAATAATTCCATATATTACTAGGCATAGAATGGTGGTAAGAACTTAGACACACATTATCTCCTTTCTTTAGAGCATTGTGCAATTACTTTATTTTTTAAAAATGATTCTCTGGAATACCAAGAAGTCAAATTCAGTGTCAGAAGTCACAAGGCCAGTAAATGAAAGAGCCGGAAGTACAATTCTGGCCCTCTGACTCAGCCTGGAATCCTATAATGCCTTGGTGTCTCAGAAAGCAAGACTCCTTTCCCTTTAAGTTTCCTGATATATCTAATGAAAATAAGACTAAAATTTAATAATAAGAATGATGACACAACCCCATCTATATCTGCTCAAATGGTATGATTATAATTATACTTTTTCACTTAAGCATCACCAGAAGAATTGCTGCTTTTAAATTTTACTAACCAACACTTCTTTGCTTGCCACAAATTGTAGTCTGCTTTATAAAAACATAAGATTTACCAAACACCAAAGATCATATCTGTTGAGACAACGTATATCTCAAATATTTAAATATATAGCAAACTAATACATTTGAAATATGTATCCTAATCTTCAATTGTTCTTAAAAGTGTTTTATCTAATAGTCATTTAAAAAGTAACACTGATTTGTTCACATATACCCCAAAGATAATAAAAATTCCATTTAAAATTGTCTCTAGTTTTAGGAATACTGTGAACACTTATCTGCAAAATCTCCTGACTTTGCTGAAGCAACTGGTCAGGAAACAAAATTAGTAGCTTCCATATTCATAGATCGTATTTTTTCTCTTTTCCCAAATATTTTATAATCTAACTAAAAGACTTGGGCTTATAAAAATGGCAATAAAATAGAAAATAAATATTATATTTCAAATTACTTACTATCATCATGTTTAAATGCTTTCCTATCAGGCAAAGCTTTTTCTTAATTGATTTGCAGGATACTTTAAAAAATGTCATAACCTGTCTTGGTTACATAATCATCTTCCTAAAGAAAGTAACAGGTTATAAAGTTAAATTAAAATTACTGAAACTAGCTTTTCTAATGTGAGTATGTGTAGTCTTCAAGTAAAAAGATAGCCATTATATGTGTACATTTGTTTCACAGCCAGTATCTTTTTATACAGACTTCTTTTCCTTTCTGCTATTACTTCCGTCCCTTACTGAGCTTAGAAAACCTCCAGAACATGCCCTTCTTGGTAACATACGTGTGACTTAAGTCAGAAGACAATCGAGGAAGTCATTAACAAAATATTAAAATAAGGGACACAGGAAAAATAACTGCAGACTACATTTCTGTACATAGTTGAACACTAACAACCTAGAAGCAGCTGTTGTGTTACCCTGACCCCTGAAGGAAGGAATCAGGAGTTAACTTCACATTTGATTTCTACACAGTATGAAAAGCAAACCTCCAAACCACTGGCACAAATATCAATGTTTGTGCATGTCCTGCAGAAATATGAAAGTCACCTCAAATATAGGACCTCAAAATTTCATTCCTCAATTCCACCGTTCTGATTCAGGGTAAGCAAATCTTTTCAAAGTTACTTAGTAGGTATCTAGATCTTGTACCTGACTCCATAGGACTGTAAGAAAACAGAATGTGAGGACTAAAAGAAAAGCAGAAAGGATCATCTCACCTTTCTGATAGAAAAGTAATTTAGCTTTCTTTGTAAAATAAATGTAAAGGGAAATAGGAACTAGCACAACTAGATAATAAGATGATTCAATTGAACAGGGTTAGGATTTCAGTAGTTCATTTGTGTGTGTGTCTGTGTGTGTGTGTGTGTGTGTGTGTGTGTGTGTGTGTGTGTGAATAGATGATCTACTGAGGGAAAAATAGATCCCCAAACGTTAGAAGACCAAAAGGAACTGATGTGCATTTTCTCTTTAAAAAATCACAACTCCAAATAAAACATGAGGGGGAAATGACATTTTATTCTGCAGTATTCCCTCCTCTGTACAGTGAGCATGGTACATTTATTTCATCTCATGGCAAAAGTCTCCAGGTGGCTGCAACATGTTTTATAATCCATTCAATAAGTAAAACTTGAAAATTGATTGCTTTTTATTTCTGGGATTTGTGTTAATAATAAATCCAATGCCATTTATTTTGTAATTTAACAAGGTACTGTTACCTTTGAATGTTTTTTACTTCTCTTTTTCCCAGAGGGTTAAAATGGCCCAGAAAGAGGTTGTCAGGTTGTCATGGCAAAGATAAAGGTACAAAACACTTACTTCTGACACACTGTGGAAGTAATCATCATTTTTATGAGGGAACCACCAAACTGAAATCTGCATCAAGCTCTACCAGGAAAAATGCAAGAGAAGACCCTAAATAGTCATTCCTTTCACAGTCTTCATTTCAATGAATTTAACTTTCTACTCAGTTGGAGTCACATATTTCAATCACAGTGTAAAGAACTATGACCTTGGCTAGGCTCATCAGCCCCAATTATTCAATGGGGCACTTGTGAAACCTTGCGGACTCACTTTGACTCTCCACGGGTGTGGCTAATATTGCTCCTGTCCAGTCCTAAAGCTTGCATGATCTTATGTCCCTAAGAAACTCACTATGAGAAAACTCATGTTAAATTTGCCACAGAGATCAAGGTTTACAGGACCCTTGGAGCTAATCTCTCTCTGACCTCCTCCTCTTTTAGCTGTTACAAGCCTTCAAAAGTTAACAGGGTGATAGAGCCCCTTTCTATACAATCATTTCATCTCACTATCGTTGACTGAAGCTCGCTGATGTAATGAAGTTACATAATCACCGATTATGCACGACTTCCATCCATCTTCCTACATATCCACATGTCTTCTCCCCTACCCTTTGGATCAATCTACCAGGTGAGATTTATAACAAATGTTAATGTTCCATTCTCTCATCACAGGTACTGAATATGGGACTTTAGCAATGCAGTACAGTGCACTGAACCACGTCATCAATATTGATTTTTTTATCCCATTTCCCAGGTAGAATATGCTTAAACATCCTTAGTGCTCCAGTCTCTAACTTTTTGCCGAAAAGGTAAAATAGATGCAGCAGATAGGACACATCATAAACTTAAGGTTAAGAGAAGTATGTAATTAATTGCCTGCATTTCCTTAGCTGGCTGCATTGCAATAAAAGAACGCTCTCTGCTTCCAGACCTTCAATTCCCCTGCACGTGGGTCGCAGCTTCAGCTATTTAGGATATTGGGTAAATAATTATATTATTGGGCAATTTAACTTGAGAAAGAAAGCACTATGGTTTAAGGTAACATTGCCCTATTCTTCTCTATTTTAGGCATCATTTTCAGCTTTTTCTTTTCTTTTCCTTTTTTTTCACTCTGACTGATAATCCAGTAGATAAAAAAGTAGCCTGGGGCACTTAATAATCTCCAATAACCGCAACCTAGAGAACAATTAGCAATGATTATCACCTTAAAGTTTAAGAACTTGACAAGTGGGATGTCCCTGGTCCCATTGCGGCTGTGAAATGCAGCAGAATGCTGCACTGAGTTGAAAACATATTTCTTTTAATGAATAAAGAGTAGCTCGTTTCATTTTAAATGGGGCTCTTTACTAAGCGCTCCTTTTATTGCTAATACCCCTTCTAGAACGCAGGGGCCACAAATATTGCATCCAAACAAAGAGTGTCTACCCAAAATTAATTCAAGACACTCTTCCATATCAAAATAATTTAAGGGGGGAGAGAGTGATGCTTTGATTTATTTTCAATTACTCTCAGAATACAGGCACACATACATACACACACGCACACGCACACACACCAACACACCCAACTGCAGTTATTCCATTCAGTGCCAATAACGGCCACATCACAGCCATCAATGCGATGCAGCAATCATCCAAGTCACCTATTCCCATTACAAATGCTCAAGTTTGCTCACACCACTGATGGGTTTGCATATATAAAATGACCTTACCCACAACAGTCTTCCAAATTCTTCTCCTCTGGATATCAGTCGGTAAGGTAATTGCTGGTCATCACAATGCGTATTCAGAAAAATCCACGTTTTACTCCTGTGTTCTTTTTCTTGTTTTTGCTAGCAATTAGTATTGTGAACAAGATACCCATTCACAAATGCCAAGTTCACCATAAAAGCAGATAATTCCATACAGATCTTCCCCACAAGACTGTCTCCAGTTAGTTCTCAAAGTGCCCGATTGTTTGTTGAAGATACAATCCAGGTGCAGAGCAGGGGGGGAAAAAGACTAGGAGAAAAAAGAAGAGGCAGATAGAAAAGGAGAGACTGAGAGAGGAGAGAGCAGAAAAAGTGGGGGGAAATAAAAATCTATTTTTTAAACGGAAGGAAAGAAAAAGGCTGATAAGTGAGAAGTCTGTGAGCTCTAAGACAAGAATTGGAGTCTTGCTTGCAAATCTTCTAGATACATGTAGCCTTTCAAATCCTCCTGGTCCCCAAGTAAAATTTCCAGATCCGGGATGCAGCCATAAGAAAGAATCCTATGTATATTTCACAAGTATCCCGCAATAACAGATCCGACGGGGTTTTCCTTGTACAGTACTGCTATGTGAAAGCACACAACCCCTGCTGTTTGGGAAGGCGTCTCCTGGGTCCTAGCTCTCTCCAGCAGTCCCCAAAAATGATTTTTCAAAAAAAGAGTGA
Source organism: Carlito syrichta (assembly GCF_000164805.1). Classification (NCBI taxonomy): domain Eukaryota; kingdom Metazoa; phylum Chordata; class Mammalia; order Primates; family Tarsiidae; genus Carlito; species Carlito syrichta. Next base: position 484,339 of record NW_007251162.1, on the reverse strand, counting down.
GGTGAAACAAGCAGCTTTGCGTTTGTCTTGAATGATGCTAATCCTGAGCGAAAACGACAAGTCAAACACGAATGGCACGAGATCTTGATTAATAGCCACGATCCACTCAAAATATCCCAGGGAAGAGGGAGCGAAAACAAGAAAGAGAAACTGCAATGCATAAATGATTCCAGTGTTTCTACAAGATCGGTTCATTTGATTGAATGCATTCTCTGGTTTGCTGCAAGTCATAAAGAGGATAGTATTACTGCCACCCAATGGATATTTTAGTACTAGCCAATCCACAGACAGCCACCGCTTTGCGAGTTTTAGTTTTCAGAAGACCGAAGAGGAGGGAGGGTAGCCTGGGAATCTTTTGGAAGGGACCCTGGGAGCCCTCAAAGAACGGGAATCTGTCCTTCCAGGCAAAAGTGGACGGGCAAATTTGAATGCTTCCCCAGTCTTCCGTAGCCACCTTAGAATTATGCTTCCTTTTCTCTAGGAAGCAGAAAGGTACAAAGAGCGATGCCTAGACTGACACACTCATAATAACCTCCTTTTCATCTCTTCTCTTTGAAGCAGATTTATGATTGTGAGCGATTTCTCTCTCTCTCTCTCTCTCTCTCTCTCTCTCTCTCTCTCTCTCCCCCCCCCCCCCATTCTAAAACGGATTGTTGGGGGAGGGTGCTGGGGCTGCTCTAAACCTGAAGTGGCAAGGTGATAATTGTTTCTTAAGGGCAGTTTTGCAAAGTGCTTCTGTCTGTATCGGTATGTAAACTGTGAATCCTTCAGGTAGTAACCCTCCAACAGCCGCTTTTTCAGTTTGGGGAGGAGCAAAATCTTCCCTGAGTGGGGCTTCGGAGGAGGGTGTTTGTGGAAGGCTCTCTGCAAGAGCGGAGTTGGGGGTGGAAGGAGAAGGAAGAGAATCCTCCTCCCATCCACCGCGAAACAGAGTTCGCTGCGGGTCTCTGAGATGGATTAGTGATGAACAAACAGGGACAAAGTCGGTACTGGTAGTTTAAGATTCTCACCCATTTACCTTGGGATAGTATAGTACTCACATGTGATTCTGTGCTTCTCAAATTTTGATGTATGCGTGATCACCTCGGTGTCTTGTTACAATCATTACATCTGGAGTGAGGCCTGAAAACCTGTCTTCCTAATAAGCTGGTCCATGGGCAATAATCATACCGCTGGGTTGTGGACCACACTTGGAGTAGCGAGGCCTCAAAAGTGTTCATGTTTGTTAGGTTCCGGCAGTAGGATAGATAGGGAGGTTAAAGGATGGAGAGGCAATTTCTCAATCACTCCTCACTCCCCCCTCTCTCCTCACCCGGCAGTCTTTCCCATTCACCCCCTGGGGCTGCGATCATATAAACCTTAACCCTCTCTACAAGGTATTCCACAGGCTTTTGTAATGGAAGGCTTAACGGGATAAACCAAAAATAGAACAATAAACAGGCAAAGCAGACTTGGCCCTTGAGAACTGCATCTTCATTTAATTTAGGGACTGAAAAACAAGTTAAAGACAAAGGAAACACTTCAAAATTAGGTAAAACATGAGCTAAACCAATGCAAGCTAAACTAAATCAGGGCACAGGTAAGAATGAAAGCAGATTGGGAGACTAGAAGAAAGAGGGAAATCTGCATTTTTGAAGGAAGGTGCAGTTAATTGAATTTTCCAATTCAGAGGGAAGATGTAGTTAAAGGGTGGAGGCAAGTCTTACACAATTTCTTTGAAGGTAACTCATCCAGGTCAATATCCTCTGTGTTGTGATTCTCTTTTCCCCTGCTTCTTCCCCACATGCTAAAATTCAGAGCAAACTGAAGACCAGAGGTGAAGAAAGGAAATGTTTATTTCCCTCTCATAGTGAGTGATCTTTATTTTCTACATCTTCCCTAACAGTCCTTTAGCTGACCTGTTAAAAGGTGAATAGACTAGACCCCAAGTCAACTGGGAAGGAGCACAATTTACAAATATTATTGCTTTGAGCAAAGTTTAAAAGTAAAAGTCCAGGACTGTAGTTTCAAATCTTAGATTTAAGTCAAAGTTCTCCTCCCAAATAGCTATAATTACCCTAGAAAATCATTTTAATGTTGCTTGGTTTCAGTTTCCTTGTCTGTAAAATGACAGGTTGAAATAAACCAAGGTGCTGTCCAGCTCTATATGGTACAAAAAACAAGTCCTCTATTTCCAATGCTCTGCGAGTCACTTTGTTACTCTACACAGTGCACAAGTTAGAATTATTACCTTGACATGGTCTGCAAAGAGAATCCAGAAGCTTTGAAAATCGTCTTAAAGACACAGGTGAACATTTGACCATTTCAATCCTATTGCAACAGATTATTTTAAATGCTTTCTCTTCAGATCTAGGAAGGGAAGTGTTTGTTTGAATCCGAGGTGAAGCATTGTCTATTCCTGGATCCTACAGAGCCAACTGTGGGCCTCGCTGTTTGTTGCCATGGGATCCTCTTTGTGCGAACTGTCTTGAACTGTGTGGGAACAGTTTTTCTCTTGCCTTCCTTCAGTTGTCTCTCTAACTCTTCTGAAGATATGTGTCAGAACAAAATGTAGCTGCATTATTGCCAATTAAGACTAACGGCAGCTGCAAGGTGCATCTAATTAAGAATTTTAATTACTTCACCAAATTCTCATTTGCAGATGTTGAGCGCATTAAACAATGTATTGTGATTTGAAAATCTGAATAAAGCTGACCTCCTTGCAAAGGGGGGTAAAAAAAACTACAGGAATCAATTATGGGTTTAAAAAAATAAGAAGTTTTGACATGGGAAGTATGTCTCTTGATATATCCTCTGGTAATATGTGATAGTATATTCAGGATGAGAAAATGGTGTGCATATCCGTAAATATGCTTTTTATACTAAAGGAAAGGCAAGTAAATCTCAAAATATTGAAAAACATTGATAATTAACTACTCAAGTAGAATCTTTGCATGTTACATAGTTCTGAAATGTTCGTTTCCTTTTCTTTCCAGTAACAGGATAGTTAACAGTAAGTTTGACACGGCCGTATGGGGATTGTAGGCTATAATGCAAAGCATTGTGGGGTTTGTAGTAAAAACTGCCTGCAGATCAATTCCATGCTTCTAGCTTTTCTCAACTGAAGAAACTGCTGTTTTATTTTCTGGTAATAAAAGAGAAGAGTGTCAAGATACTGTACTTCAGAAATTCATTTTAATGAAACAAAGTTGGTGTTACTGGGAGTATGGAAATTAAAGGTGACTGAGGAGACGGAGAATATAATAACACCTACTTTATAAGCCACAAAATAACCTGAGTGAGCTATTTCCTAACATCACATCCTATAGCTAGGGTTTCAAAAGTCACTTCCATTTTTTAGTAGTAAAAAGTGAGAAAATATCGAATTTGGTGTTTATGAAAGAGAATTGTAAACACAAGAAGAGAATTCAAATTGTTACTGATTTTTCATTGAACTATTAGTAGTCAAAATTTAATTGTTCACATTTTCATATCATTGCTCAGTGAAGTGAGCAAGAGTTTTATTTAATCTACCTTTTTAAGATATTTTTATACAAAATCACTGAATATTCTGAGTAGCTCATCTTTTTAATGAAATACTTAAAGCCAAACTATCCTTAAGGCTAAAAAATACGTCTGGAGTAGGGTATTTCATTCAGTTTAAACTTAATTATGGAAATGTATAAATTAAGAAGTTATAATTTAGTTCTTTTTTGAATGCAGATGATTCTATGTGGATACATACATAATTTACAGAGGTTTTGATTTAACTATGTTGGCAGCTTATTCCAAAGTTTATTAAACATTTTCTGTAAGATATGAATTCAAAGTCTAGTTCTCCAGTAATGCTCTATGAAATCAGCCCCCCTTTTTTTATGATGGCTAAACTACTTCTTTCAAAGTCTCATCCATCTGTGAAAGTTTCCATTATCATGCTAAGTTACTTAGAAGGTATTTTATACCTGAGGTTGCTTCCTTTTCTCTTTCTCTCCTTAAAGAGGCCTTCATCCACAAAAAGACTGTGCTAAAGCAAACTATTATTACAGACGTGAATAAATGCAAAATCAAATACCTTTCATTTTCAGGCCTTTTGCTAGCAACATTCATTTGAACCCACCACCACATATTCTTAAATGAGGTACAGACAAAGACTTGAATATTTCAGCAAAATTCCACCATAAAGTTCAGGAATAATAAAGAATGCTATGAAAAAGCAAACAGCAACAGGAAAGAAAAATGCCATGCCTGCTTTTCTTTCAGATTACTAAGTTTTGAATCATAAAAATATACAAATATATATCTTCTTGAATGCAGTTTACATTATTGTTCATACTGTGAATATTTCTTTTATGGTCATAAAAATAAAAGCAATGCCCCAAATGAAACACTATGTACATAAGCGATGCAAATGCATCCCCGGTGGAAAGCCGGCTGGCTGCTGGTGGGAGGGTATATTTATACAGTGCCTTTCATTTGGAAGGTTCCCAAAATGATTTGCAAACTGTATATAGAGGAATTGCTCACCATGGAAATTCACCCACTTCCAGGAGAGAATGCAGAAGTCATTCCATGCTGACAACCAGTTTAAATAAAACCACAGAACAATATTTCAGGTGGGTAAAATATTAAAATTATAATTGACTCAGGAAATGAGCACTGGAAACCCACTATGTGCCGAGAATGGTTTGCCATACCAAGGGTATCATTGTGGATATATGTAGTCAAGTTCCCTGCTCTCCTAAAGCTTACATTTTATTGAAATCTAACAAGAAAATGGGAGTTAAAAGCACTATTTCATGATGAATTTCTGATCTCAGCATATAGTTCTACTGAAATAGACCACTTGTTACTTTTTGTAAGTGTTTATATTAGGCATCATGATATCCAGGGCACATGACCTGTAGCAATACCTTCTGCTTCAAATTGCACACACAGGAAAATAGCTTCAGCTACTATGGTTGAAACAGGTAAAATGACAATAGCATTTCCTACATTGAATGATTTGGGAGTTGTAGGGCAGAATTCATACTCTTCTGGGTTTGAGAAATTAAATGAAGTGGTATTGACATAAATATATGGAAGATCGCTTCCTCTGAAATGATTCAGGGAACTTCATGGTAATTAAGGCATGTAAAATAGTTTGGTGGAGGAAGAGAACAGTGAGCTAATGTTTCCGAGTATAAAATATAGAATCAAATTTCAGTGTCTCCCAAATTAACTAGATTAATGATATTTTTCAAACAAAAATAGAATGGGAAAAGAGGGGAAGGTAGGCATAAAGTTCAGCCTAGACCTGCTCAGGTTCCAGCTCTCTGTGCTCACTTCCACCAACCCTTTCTCTGCACTCTGCTTCTAAAGGCCAGCACCCAGACCCTCTTTAACAATTGCTCTTAGGCTACTGGCACTGTGTGCCTTGCCTGTGATGACAGCAGTAAGTACCTGGAGCTTAGAACTCTCCTCCACTTTACCCAAGGACTGCCTGACATAGGAGTATGAAACCCTGGTTCTTTTTACTATATTTCAGAAAAACTCTGTGTTGCAATTTATACTCCACGCTCTCCCTCATGTGGAGAACCGAGGCTGGGACTGTGTCTGTAATCACACCCTTGCTTGGTTTCTGGGAACATTATATAGAATGTAACAAGAAATGATCATAGACGTCTAATCTCTGGCTTTCAAATATTCAACCTGTGTACCAGACAGTACTGGGTGTTGGGACTCTAGGAATGTATAAAACACAAGACTCCTGTCCATAAGGAGCTCTTGTCTAGCAGTAGAGGGACACATAACAAAACATGAGATATGCAATGTCAAAAGTACTGTCAGAAAGGTCTGAATTCAGCTTAAAAGAATCAGAGAAGACTGAATAGAGAAGGTGTTATTTCAGTAACCTTGAGGGATAAGCAAAATAAAAATCACAGAATAAGTGAAAGACCAGGAATAAAAAGCAACATTTAAATAGGCTAATTTCCTTGTACCTGGAAGGGAATAGCATTGGTTCTGGTAGTAGAACTCAAAAGGGATTAAAATCATAGAATCAACTTTTGACAGGGGATCTAGAGACAACCTTGAATAATCTCTTTATTTTAAACAGAGGAAAGACTCACCAGGCCAAATGACATAGTTATTCTATGTAGCTAGGAAGTGGTAGGAGTTCTTTTCTGGCATGACTCAGTCATATTGCCTGTCAGTCTTTTCTTTAAAAAGATAACTTGAGGACATAATGGAGATATCCAATATAATAATATCTGTTATGAATCCTGGCCCATCACTAAATGGCCTTGAGAAAATGTCTCACTTTCTCTGAGTCTCAATGTCCTATAAAAAATGAAATTAGGACCAGATCAGTGGCTCACACCTGTAATCCCAGCACTTTGGGAGGTCAAGGTAAAAGGCTTGCTTGAGCCCAGGAGTTCAAGACCAGCCTAGGCAACATAGTGAGACCTCATCGCTCAAAAAAAAAAAAAAATCAAAAAATTAGCCAGGTGTGGTGTGTTCCTGTAGTCCCAGTGACTCAGAAGGCTGATGTAGAAGGATCACCTAGGTCCAGGAGGTCAAGGCTGTGGTGAGCTGTGATTGTGCCACTGCATTCCAGCCTGGGTGACAGGGTGAGACCCCAACTAAAATAAAAATGTAGTTAATAGAATAAATCCTCCTGGGGGTGCATTCTCAGCGGAGTACCTAAGACATAGAATGTATTTGAGAGAGAAGTGCTTTGTTCCATTTTTGCTTTTAAAATTTGTTTTCATTTCTTTTATTTTCTTATTAAAGAATACTATAGTGGCATAAATGGAGTCAAGAATGTTATTTTTGTTATACTAGCTACAGAATTGAAGGAAACCAGACATTCAAGTAAGTTTTTAAAAAAAAAAAAAATACTAATAATCTGTGGTATTTTGGTTAGAACTAACCCTGTCTGACTACAACTCCTGGGTATTACTGACAGATATCTCATAACTCATCTAAATTTGTTCAGTGCAAGCCAAGTAGGTGAGTCTGATTCATCTAACCAGCTAGTTATAATAATAATGAACATAATACTGAAACATATATTTGCCAATTGAAGAAATCTGTTTTAAGCACATTACAAAATAAGATAATCAAATAGCAAATGAATGTATTAAAAGACAACTGACTTCACTAGGCATAAGGGTGATATAAATTTAAACCTCAGTGCAACATTGTGATACATTCACCAGACTGTTTAAAATAAAATTAGGGACAACAGAAAATGTGGGTGAAGAGTTGGAGCAACTGGAACTTGCATCTACTCATGGTGGAAAAGAAAATTGCTTCAAGAACCTTGGAAGACATCTCAGTAGGACCTTTTAAATATAAACATGTATAATATATTATGCCAGAAATTTCATTCTTAGGTACATTCCCAACAAAAATTCATACATATGTTCACCAAATATGTATATTAGAAAGTTTAGAGCAGCTTTATTCAAAAAACTTTCAAACTAGAAACCACCCAAATGGTCATCGGCAGTAGAATTTATGACTAATTGCAGACTACCTTCGGGAATAAGAACAATCTACTGCTACCCACATCATTATTATTGAATCTCACAAACATAATGTTGAGCAAAATAAGCCAAACACAGTATTGTAAGATTGTACTTACAGAAAGGACAAAATTAATTCAATCTACAGGGTAAGACATAAGAATAGTAGTTATCCTTGGTGGAAATAGTGACTAGACGGAAACATGAGGAACTCTGGAGATGCTGTAAAGTTCTGGGATTTTCTGACCCAAGTAGTCATTACTTGGGAGTACTCATAATGTGAAAATTCATTGAGCTTTATACTTATAATGTGTATACTTGTATATAATTCATATTTCAATAAAGAAACTTTATGAAAAAAGAGTTTGCTTTAATGACAGAAGAAAAACAAATTTAACTTCCACACCAACTATACATTATTAAAAGTAATTTAAAATATAGGCAGATACTTGTGAAATCAAATATTTTATCATGTTTAAGTATAGAGGTCTTCCTGTAAAATGAATATGAAAAGGCAGAATTTGTTTATTTATTGTTTGTTTGTTTTGAGTTGGAGTCTTACTCTGTCACCCAGACGGGGAGTGCAGTGGCCGCTCCCGGCCACCGCAGCCTCGACCTGCTGGGCTCCGGTGATCCTTCCGCCTCAGCCTTCCAAGTAGCAGGAACTACAGGCACGTGCTACCATGCCCGGCTAATTTTTTGATTTACTGTAGAGATGAGGTCTCGCCAAGTTGCCCAGGTGAGTCTCGAACCCGCAGGCTCAGGCAATCCACTCACCTCAGCCTCCCAAACGACTTTATTTTTTTAATTTTCAGGAAATGGGGTTGTTTTTTGGGAAACAATTAATTTAGTATAATTTAACATTTAAAAAACTAGGTAATTGAGACAAAAATCTCATTTGTTTTTTAGTGCCAATGAAAGCTTTGTTTAATTCTTTTGTACCATTGAAGGCATTTTATATTTATTTTATTTAATCCTCAAAAGAAATAAGTACTATTGTTATGGCCAATTTGCAGATGAGGAGTCCAAAAACTTGCTCAAAGTCTCACAGTGGCAAAGTTGGAAATCGTACAATTTTTTCTTTTATACCCGTATCTGCCACTAACATTTGACTATTTTCTGTGTTACATTTAGCTAAAATAATCAATTTTGCATCTAGCTTGTATGTTGTCTTTTTATCTTGATATTCCTAATATATCAAACTATAAACTAAATGGTTAATAGCAGTTCAGCAAAATTTCTAGTGCTTTGCTTTCCCCAGCAGTCTGCTAATTTTGAGTATGTGTATCTCTTTGCTCTCTTTATCCTGTGAGGGATCTAAGTGAATTATTATGTTTCTGTTGAATGAAGAAAAACATGATTAAATTATAGCTTTTAGGGAAAAACTGTCAATATTTCAACTTTATAAACATCTATAATAGTATGATGAGGGATGTATTAACATTATGTAAATAGCAATATGACTTTATGAACTAATTTTTAAACTGAGAAAAACAACTCTTTGAGTAAATCATACAAGATGCCAAAAATATCATGGATGATATTTAATAACTAGATACTTATACTTAATTTGTGTGTTTTTATTAGCTATTATAGGAATATTATAATATACTAGAATAAGATTATAATATAGTAGGTAGTAGTGAAACTGTCTTCATAAGGTTAACAAGAATTGCGGATAGGAATATAATTATAATGAAGCATTAAGCAGACTGCACTTTTACCCCCTTCCTCCTAAGTAAAAGCCACCAGGCACTGACCACCTGCATCCCCATTGTTCCTATAGATGAAATTTCTAACATTAGAATCATAAGGCTTTTGTTTAAGAATTGCCAAGATATTTTTCAGATCCTGAAGTCCAGTAAAACAGCTGATGCTAACCAGTTTAAAGACCCCCACAGAGGAACAAAATCAGTATGAGAATATACTTTCTTCATTTCCCTGCCCCATGACTTCACAAAATGCCCTTCAACCCATCAGCAATCTCCACATTTCAGACCACTCCAAAACCCTTAAAAACCCTAGCCTTAGACTCCAGGGAGATGGGTTTGAGATTCCCTTCCATCTTTTCATTTGATGGGTTCAACATTAAACTTCTTTCTCTGCTGCAACCTGGTGTCTCCGTGTATCGACTTGCTGTGACCTTTGGGCAACAGGCCTGTGATGGTTATACTAGATACTACTAGATACTAGAGGGAGATTACAGCATAGCACAAGGTAGGCAATAACTTACAAAATTGAATATAATATCATTATCATAAAAAAGCACTTGTGACAGAGATAATACATATGTTCACCAAAGTTTTCAAATTTCCTTTTTAAGCACTCAAAAACACTGTTTTTCAATCCTTTTGCATCTAGATGGGGCTGCAGTTGGATTGTAGATAGATGTGTTATACACATCTCACAGACCTGATTCCTAAAATCTCCAGTGAGATCTCCTTCTGTCTTTATTCTCATGCTTATTTTCCTCATATGTGTGGTTTGAAGGAAAAGGCATCAAGATAATGGAATCATGTGATGAAAGGACCATAATCTCTAAGCCATTGCTAAGACAGCTATGTAGCCAGGTGCAAAGCCTTGGGCTCTGTTTGATTAAGAAACAAACTTTCATTATACTAAACCACAGAGTTTTCAGATTCATTTGTTAGTACAACAGAGCTTAGAAGACCCTGATTTATAACTACTCACCCTTAAACTCTCAAAGACAAGAAAATATTTTTCCTTCTTTTCCCTTTTACTCTAGTCCTTTTTTTTTGTATCTCAAGTGTACAAAATTGACTTGATCACAATTATTGGCTAATAGTTTTTTATTGCTCTATGTGTAGCATATTTTTATTTATGCACTTATTTAGTTATTCTTTAAGGTTATAAATGCTTGAGAAAGCACTGCCCAAAACAAGAGCAAGCATCTAGATTACTAACTATATAAAATATATGAAATAGTACCCCTGCCTCCCTTCACCTAGAGAAAACATTATCCTGAATCTCACATGCCTTTTTTCTTTGACCTCTTTTCTATATAGTTTTGTCACATCTATAGGTATTCTCAGATAATATAGATTTTACAATTAACTATTTTAACTTCATAAAATAGTATCCAGTTCTGGATAGAATGCAGTAAGCATATTTTTTTCTTTCCCACAGAACACAACTTTAAAACCTGGGCAGAATGCATGAAGCAACTATTAGAAAACCCTGAAAAGTAAATAGTAGTGGTCAGATGAAGAATGTGCACTAGAATTTGAAGTGATTTTGTGAATTTGTGCTACCTTTTTATTTTTCCTTTGATATCACCCAACCTAAAGTCAATACAAGCAGAAACCTGGAAATGAGCACAGTGGCACAGACAGGGAGAACTCTAAGAAGTCCTCTGTTTCAAGGACTGGGGACTGGGAAAGGGAACTTCTTTTTTTTTTAATTTTTGTTATAAAGATGTGGGGTACATTTCAGGGTTAGGTATATAAACATTGATCATGCAGCTACCCTTGTTGATGAGGTATGCCCCTCCATCCCCTAGCAGTTTTTCTCAACTGCCAATCCTACCCCCCAACAATTCCCCACTATTGCCAATCGCTTTCTTATAGCATTGTAAATGTTCAAGGTCAGCTTATGAGTGAGAACATATGGAACTCAGTTCTATATTTCTGTGATAAGTCACTGAGTTTGATCGACTTCAAATCCATCCAAGTTACTGCAAAATCCATATATTTGTCCTTCTTTATGGCTGCATAATATTCCATTGTGTATATGTACCACATTTTTCTTATCCAGTCCAGGTTCAATGGGCAACACGGTTGGTTCCATGTTTTTGCTATTGTGAACAGAGTTACCACAAACATACGTGTGCAGGTATCTTTTTTGTAGAATAATTTGAGTTCCTTCGGGTATATTCCCAATAGGGGGATTGCTGAGTCATATGGAAGGTCAATTTCTAGTTCTTTCAGAAATCGCCACATTGTCTTCCAAAGAGATTGTACTAGTCTGCATTCTCACCAGCAGTGCAGAAGCGTCCCTTTTTCTTCACATCCTCGCCAACACCTGTTGTTGTTTGTTTTATTAATGATGGCCATTCTTACTGGGGCTAGGTGGTGTCTCAATGTGGTTTTGATTTGCATTTCTCTGATGATGAGTGAGGCTGAGCCCTTTTTCATGTGTCTGTTGGTTGTTCGTATATCTTCTTTTGAGAAGTGTCTATTTATGTCTTTTGCCAACTTTTTAAAGGGGCTGCTTGTTTTTTTTCTTTCAGCACATTTGAGTTCCTTGTAGATCCTAGATGTTAGGCCGTTGTCAGATATACCATTGGTAAATATATTTTCCCATTCTGTGGGCTGTCTCCCTGTTCTCTTGATGGTTTCTTTGCTTTGCAGAAGATGATTAATTTGATGAGGTCCCACTTGTCTATCTTATTTCTTAAGGTATTGGCCTTTAGGGTTCTGAATAGAAATTGGTTCCCAGTTCCAATTTCCATAAGGGTGTCTCCTGTGCTTTCTAAGATTCTTATAGTTTGATGTTGTACATTTAGGTCTTTGATCCATTTAGAGTTAATTTTTGTGTATGGTGATAGGTAGGGTCCTGTTTCAATCTTCTGCATGTGGTCAGCCAGTTATCCCAGCACCATTTACTGAATAGGTTTTCCAGGAAGGGGAATTTCTAATGCTCAGAGGAGTGCGGAGAACTCCCCTCAACTTTTATCTTCATTTCTCTATTCTCTTGTGCCTCAGTCCCTGGACAATCCTGTGATGGTGGTGGAGGTTGCAGCTACAGTTACTGAAACTAGCAAGAATGAAAACTTTCAGGGAAGAATTTTCTCTGTTCTACAGAGCTGTTTCAAGAAGTTAGGACAAACTTTGCATTTTAGTTTGATTGTTGTTTTGTTTAATTCTCTAACATGAATCTAATAACAGTTGTTCACAACAGAGCATGCCAATGTGGGGTAATTACAGTCCCAAGTTTCTGGTCAGGGAAACTATTAAGGGTAGAGGCAGAGAACGGAAAAGTACTGGTGAGATTGCCAAAAGAAAGAACTCAGAAAATTGATCCCACAAATTTGTTTATGAATTCCAAGGCTAACTCCCAGGTCATAAATGTAAATATTTTCTTTATCTGTAGTTATATCCCTTTTCGTAATCATAATATATTTTGTTGATTTTCATATTATATTTTGACTTGTATTTTTATTTATTTTTGCTATTCTTTTTATATTGGTTGCCTTCAACTTTCTTTGATTTATTCTGTCAACCATATTCTATCATCTTAAGATGCATACTTAAATAATTAATTTCAAGGTTTTCTTCTTTTTTAGTATTAGTGTTTGTGGCTATAAATCTCCCTCAGAGCACTTTTGCTTTATTTCATAAGTTCTAACATCCAGTGTTTTCTATATTGTTCTGTTTTTGTTATTTTGAATTTCACTATGATTTTCTTCTTTAATCTGAGTTATTAAGTGTTGTGTGTGTGTGTTTTAAATTTCCATTATGTTCAGGAGTATTTTCAATTTTTAAAATTATCTTCTAATATGATCATATTATGTTCAGATATTATGAGATCTGAAACTTTGGGGGATTTGTTTAATAGATGATATATGATTAACTTTTATAACATAGTCCATATGTCCACATGTGCATGACACAGTTGCATATTTCCTAATGGATACAGAAATAATTATAGGTGTCCTCCTCCCCCTTTCTTTCTCTCTTTCCCAATTAACAATTCAACTTGTTGACTGTGTTACTTAAAATTGTTTTATTTATTTTTCTTTTGGGTCTTTGCTGAGTTGTTTCTTGTGTAACCTTTAAATAATCAAGACAGATGTGTTGAAATTCCTCACTATGATAGCAGGTTTATCACGATAATATTATCGATTTTTTGCTGCACATATTTTGAGGCTATTTTATTGGTATATACTTGTTTAAAATTGCCATGCTTCCTTGATTAATTTAAACTTTCTGTTATCATGACTCTCCACCCCCAATATTTTTGTCTTAAAGTGTATCTTATTTAATATAACATAGCTGTCAACATTACTTTGATTAATGCTTTCCTGATAGGGCTTGTTTTTCCCATACTTTTACTTTCAACTTTTGCATGTCCACATGCTTGAGATGTTTCTCACATAAAGTATTTAAATCTGTATTTGGGCTTTTATTCTATTTTATACATTTGTGTCTTCAAACTGGTATATTTATTCTATTTTTATTCATTGTAATTATTGCTATATTTGTTATTGCTACTGCCATCTTAATTTCTTATTTCAGTGTGTTCCTCATTTACTACTTTTTTTTTTAACTCCTGCCTTACTTATTATTATTTTTTTTTCTTTGAGTTAGAGTCTCACTCTGTCGCCCAGACTGGAGTGCAGTGGCCGCTCCCGGTCACCGCAGCCTCGACCTGCTGGGCTGCGGCGATCCTTCCGCCTTAGCCTTCCTAGAAGCTGGAACTACAGGCGCGCACTACCACGCCTGGCTAATTTTTCTTTTTTTCTTTTTTTTTTTGATTTATTGTAGAGATGAAGTCTCGTCAAGTTGCCCAGGTGGGTCTCGAACCCGCGGGCTCAGGCAATCCACTCACCTCAGCCTCCCAAGGCGCGGGATTACAGGCTGAGCCACGGAGCCCAGCTGCCATACTTACTTTTTAATTGAAGCTGTGTCTCAGTCCAAACAAGGCAAGGACTCTCTCACCCTTTGTCTTTCCCTCCTTCCAACACCCATCATGTTGATCAAACATATGCTCTGGCTTTTACTTGAAACCTGGTCCAAGGACCAGAAACATCAACAACACCTGGGAACTGATTAGAATTGCAGAACTTTTGGCCCCATTTCAGGCCAACTGAATCAGAATTCGCACATAAACAAGAGCTCCAGGTGTTCATATGCACAATAAATTCTGAGTCACTAAACTAGATTTTAAATTATTGGTTATTATAAATGTTTTTTCTCTTTTTCTTTGGTCTTTATTATTTTTTAAAGCACAACTTATTTATTTGATCACTTTGCTTCATTTGTTTTTTGCAACATTTCCAGATTTGTCTTTCTTTTTATTTAAAATACTTATCTGAAAGTGTTTTAAATGTGTCTTTGTGAGGCCAGATTTTAAAATAATGTATGCTTGGTAATATTTTTTTAACATGTCCTCTAATTCGAATGACATTTTGGTGGTCAGAACGTACTATATTCTAAGGTAATTTTCCTTCAAGCTTTTTAAAACACCCATTTACATCCGCTGTTATTGAAAAATTTGACATCAATCTGATTTTCTTCCTTTGTATGTCATCTGCTCTTTTTTCTGTGTTTAGAATTTTGTATTTGTCTTTGAAATCTTAAATTTCACTATGATATGTCCAGGTGTAGATTTTTTTTAGATTCTTCTCTTTGGCACTTTTTGTATGTACCCTTTCAAACTGAAGTCTTTCAAAATTTTTAATTCATTCTCCATGTGTCTTCAAATATTTTTCTCTTTTTTTTTTCTTTTTCTATGAGTCCTTTTACCCTCTATATTAACAGGTTTTTTTTACTTTTTCTCTTGGATTTTCCTTTATACTCTCCTACCTTTTGGAGGATTCATCAGGTTTGTTTCAAATTCATCAATTTATTTCTCAGTTAAATATTCTACTCTTCATGACATCATTTTCTGATTCAAATTTTTTATGCATCATTTTTAAGATTATTTTAAATTTCTGCTTTGTTTGTTTTCTAATGCTTTTTTACTTCTAGTGCAATCTGTAACCCAAGATATGTTTTCCATTTGAAATAGGTGTGTTCCTCACAATGTCTTGTTATTTTGGCTTAGGAATCTATCCCTGCTCCCTTCTCCTCACAAGGAACTGACTACCCTGTTAGGTCATACATTAGGAGAAGGCCATCACCCAGTTTATTCAGGCCCGCTAAGTTTAGTGAAGAGGAGTGGATAAGCCCTACAGTGGATGGACCACAAACATTCCAAAACTACAGACAAAATCAGTCACTCCTTGGTCCCTCAGATCTTAACTTCAGTTTGTGTCTTCTCTACCCCTTTAAGGAGAGGTAGCTTTAGGAAAAGACTTTTCAGGTTGTAAACTCCCACCTTGAATATGCAGAAGAGGAGGGATAGAGAAGTCAATGCCAGAAGTTTAGTTCTCTCCTATTTTTCTCAATGCTCCAACGGCACAGAGCTTCTGAGCAGCTTTGATTTTACTCCTGTGGACACTGAGAAATACAAAAACTTTCACCAGAAAAACTCCATCCAAATCCCTGCACTAAAAGACGTTATTAAACTTTAGCATGACCTTAAATTGCCTAAGGCCATGTCCTTGGGAAGATCCAGTCCTTCCTTGAGTTCCTATCTGGAAAAGCTTAAGACTGCCAAAAGAATTTACTGTTGTTCCAACCAACACTTCGGGATAGACCCTGACCTCAGAGTATTTATTTTTTAAGTTTGCAACTCTAAATATTTCCTTTGTCTTTTGAGATGCATGGTGTATCTCTTAGAACCCTGAAGTGTCTTTCTCAAAAACCTGTGAGCTATTCCTTTGAAATGTAATCATCAGAAAGGATAGGGGACAACCCCTTTGGGTCTCCTTCCACTGTGGGAGCTTTTCTGTCCTCTCAATAAATCCTGCTTTCTAAGAAAGAGAGAGAGAGAGAAAGAGAAAGAAAGAAAGAGAGAGGGAGAGAGAGAGACAGAAAGAAAGAAAGAAAGAAAGAAAGAAAGAAAGAAAGAAAGAAAGAAAGAAAGAAAGAAAGAAAGAAAGAAAGAAAGAAAGAGATAGGGCCTTAGCATCCCAGTGTCTGTAAAAGGGTAGAAACCTAACTTTGAGAAATATCAGTTAGCAGACTAATCCATTTCCATTGACCGACACTCTTATCAACTTTTTCTAATGTTTCACTTTTCTGACTCTGCTTTAGTGCTGCTCACTTGCTCTATCTATTCCTTCTCCTTTAAAAACATGGAACCCACCGTGCTGCCCATTGAAACTGGACTGGATCAAAAAATTGTGGTACATACACAACAGAATATTATTACATAGCCATACAGAAGGACAAACATATGGACTTTGCAGCAACTTGGATGGATTTAAAGTCTGTCACACTCAGTGATCTATTGCAGAAACAAAGAACAGAATACTATATGTTCTCACTCATAAGCGGACTCTGAACATTTACCCTAATACTATAAAAAAGGGATTGGGGCCGGGCGCAGTGGCTCAAGCCCGTAATCCCAACACTTTGGGAGGCGGAGGCGAGAGGATTGACTGAGGTTAGGAGTTTGAGACAAGCCTGAGCAACATGGCAAGACCCTGTCTCTACAATAAATCTAAAAAATCAGCCAGGCGTGGTGGCACATGCCTGTGGTTCCAGCTACTTGGAAGGCTGAGGTGGAAGTATTACCTGAACCCAGCAAGTCGAGGCTGCAGTGGCCCGTGAGCATGCCACTGCACTCTAGCCTGGGAGACAGAGACTCTGACTCAAAAAAAAAAAAAAAAAAAAAAGAAGAAGAAAAAAGAAAAAAGAAAAAGTAAAAGAAAGGGGAAAGGGATTGACAGTAGCAGATACTGCTGGGGCGAGGGGGGTGAGGGGAACACAGCATCAATAAGGGTACCTGATCTCAAACCAGGCAAAGTGGGGACCAAAGGGAGGCCCAAACTTTACCTGTATGAAGACCACTTGTATACCTAATCCTGAGTTGTACCCCATATCTTTAAAATAAAAAAACCTAATTATCTCCGAGTAAATTGGAATTGAGCTCAATTCTTTCCCCTATTGCAGTAGTTATTGAATAAAATGTGTTTTTCCTGCTTTAACTAGTTTCCCGTTTTATTTACCTTTGACAGCACTTCAATTCAAGCTCTGAATTGCCAAAAATGTGGAGAAGGCACAAGGCAAGAATAAAGAAGAATCAAGAGTAGTGTTCCTACAGCCCCATACCTGCAGTCATGGTCCCATTACCATAAATCTGGTGGCTTCCTGCCCTGGGCTAAACTCTGACTCCATTCATCTCCAACTCAAAAAAGTCTGCTCTTCTCTTTAACACCACAGGGGTTTTTCACACTTTTCTTCTTCTCCTCCTCCTTCTCCTCCTCCTCCTTCTCCTTCTCCTTCTCCTTCTTCTTGTTCGCTAATTACCCACCTACGGTTCCTCCCTGGGGCAGCTTTTTTTGCTCTTTGGGGAGCTAGCAGCATCTTGCTAGAAACAAAAACCTGATGAAAGGAAATTTTACCTGTCTCCTCCTCCCTACTTTTTCTGCCAACACCCATTGACTTTCTTTTCCTTCAGAACAATTTACTCTACTCTACTTCCCTGGCTTTCAGGATGAGGGAAAAAAGCTGCTAGCAAGACTCCATCAAATTCATAGTCATAACTTCCTCTCTGATCCCAGAGTAAGCCCTACCCACCTCTTATTCCAAAATGATTCTGTAGCTTGCTTTTAAAAATCTGGCTTCTTTCTCACACATAAAAATATTTTCAGCCCATGTAAGTGACTATTGCTTTCAGCTTGCTTCCCGTCAATTAAGGAGGAACATACATCTGATCATTCCCTTTTGGGTACTAACCAGTCTTTCTCAACCTTGTTATTTATTCAGGCTTCAGATGAATATTCTAAGTAAAGAAGTCCTTGCATCAAAAGAAGTATCTAGAACATTGCTGTTCAAATTTTGGTCTGAATATTGTCCAAGAGTTCAGCAGTTCGGTATCACCTGTTAACTTGCTAGATAGTCAGAATCTCAGGTTCCATTCCAGACCAACTACATCAGAATGTATGGGACTGGGCAAATCTCCTTGGCTTGAGGAATTCAGCCTGGTAATCTATAGCTCATCTTTTAAAAATATGTTTTCAAGGTGAATTGCCTAGCAATGTATGAAAGCACCAGGCCCCTCCACCCAATTTAAAAAATGAAAAACTACCTCTTTATAACATATCTTGATTGCTAATGCAGTTTAAACATTTCCCCAAATTTCTTACCAGTAAAAAAATCTAATTTTTTACAAAATCGCTTTATGGAGCATTTGATTATCATATATTATTTGTGAATATCATCTGTATTAACTTCCAACTATTTAATTTTAATTAACACTTAAATATTAACAAGAGCTACTCCCACTTTAACACAATTTTCAGCACAATTATTTAATTAGATACATTGAAATACGTTTTACTATTTTTTCCTACTTTTCTGTATTTACTTTTTAATTTTATTTTTATTTTTTGAGTAGGAGTCTCTCTCTGTCTCCCAGGCTGGAGTGCAGTGGCAGGCTGCTCACGACCACTGCAGCCTTGACCTGCTAGGCTCAGGCAATCCTTCTGCCTCAGCCTTCCAAGTAACTGGAACTACAGGTACGCACCACCATGCCCGGCAAAGTTTTTGATTTATTGTAGAGACAAGGTCTCACCAAGTTGCCCAGGCTGATCTCGAACCCGTGAACTCAGGCAGTTCTCTCACCTCGGCCCCCCAAAGTGCTGGGATTACAGGCTTAAGCCAATGTGCCCGGCCTACTTTTGTGTATTTGTTTTGGAGCTCAGAAGACAATATTCCAAAGTATGATGCTTTGGCATGGTGGGCACTTTGAACTAAGGGATATTGGAAGCCCTCAGAAGCAAGTCTTTCCCTGACCTTCTCCTGCCCCTACTGTCTCCTACCCTTCTTTCTCCCTCTGAAGAAATTAATAAAAAACAGAATTCCTCTTTCCCAATGGGAATCAGAAACTAGAATCTTTCCCCCCCAATACCAGCCATAAAACCTAGAAGTATTATTCTAACCTTCCTTCCTCTTTCTGTATAAGAGTTGGCTATAAAGAAGTTCTCTGACCCACCTTGTCTGAGAGTTCCTGCCCTATACCTGGGAAGAAGGAATGCTGCATAGAGAGTGCAGGAAAAATCTGAACGGGCAAGCCTTGCTGAATTTCCTCCCTCAATCTATTACCATTCGATCACATTTTTTTAATGAGTTGGAGTCTCACTCTTGTGACCCAGGCTGCAGTGCACCTGCATGCTCATGGCCACCCCAGTCTCAACCTGCTGGGCTTAGACGATCCTTCCACGTCAGTCTTCCAAGTAGCTGGAACTACAGATGCATGCCACCATTACTGGCTAATTTTTGTGACTTTTATTGTAGAAACAAGATCTCACCAAGTTGCCCAGGCTGGTCTCGAACTCCCAGGCTCAGGCAATCCTCTGGCTTCAGTTCCAAAGTGCTGGGATTACAAACTGGGAATAGCACAGCCATAGGGCCAAATACTGTCTTGTGATTGGACACCATGCCTGACCTGTCCAATCACATTTCTACATGGATGCTCATTCTTCATCAATCATAAACATAAAAGCAGACAGTTTGCCCTGGGTCATTGGGAAACTTTGATTAAGTAATTGTGTCATGCTCTTCTTTTCTTAACCTGTCTTTTGTTATAGGAGTGTCAGTGGTGACCTTAGTGATGGGGGTGAGGAAAGGTTTCACATCTTTTTTGCCCCTTCGTTTGTAAGGGTCTATAATTTTTTTTAAACGTAAATCATGTTCATAACTATTTGAAGTTTACTAAAATTTTCTTTAATCTGGTTGTGCACTTTTAGCATGAAGTTAACTATAAGTTGAGTAGATCATTTTTGGCATTATATATGAAATGTCTATACCAACTGTTAGCCTTTTCCCCCATTACATGGAAGCAATCAACAGTTTCCTAGAAAAGGAAGCTTGGCAGCATAGCAGAGCTGAAATAATAGGGCTGATTGTCAAATGTAAAGGAGAAAGTAGCGGAGCAGTTAAGACATGAATCGGGGAGAAGGCAGAGGAGGAAGGCAAGGAGGGTGAAGATCAGAGAAGAATGGATGAAATAAAAGCAGTAAGAATTCTGATTAAGAGGCATAGACATGATCAACTCTCTCTCTCTCTCTCTCTCTCTCTCTCTCTCTTGCATACTCCCCTTTCATTTTCAGTGGGAGAAATATGTCCTGCTGATACACGTTTGTTCTGCTTTTACAACACCATACTGAGACAAGCAGTATTCATGCTCAGTTGTAATAAAACAGCCATAGGGCCAAATACTGTCTTGTGAAAAAGGATTCAAGTCTGAAATCCTCAGGCTTCACAACTGCACTCCCTTAATCAAGAACTATAAAAGCACAAATATTATTATTATTCCTTCTGTAGACTATATAATCTTTTGAGACTTGGTTTACTTTGTATATTTCTCTTAAAATATTCAGTATGGAGAGGAAATACATTTTTGTGGTTAAGAGCATGGAGTCCCTGGAGTCAGACACCCTATGTTCAAATATCAGCTGTGGTTTGTGAAGCTCTAAGATTCTGTACCTCCGTTTCTTAATCTGCATAATGGGAATAATCAGAAAAACCTACCTCATTGAGTTGTTGGGAGGATTAAATATAAGGCATTTAGCCTAATACCTGGCATGAAGTTAAGTTCAAATGAATTTTAAAATATGCACATTGGCTTGTAAATACAAAAGTTCTCTCTGGAGAATACAAGAAATTGATGAGATTGGTTGCAGAGGGGAGAGAAGCTAGGTAGCTAGGGGAAGGCCATGGGAGAAAGACATTTCACACTGTATAATCTTTCATAACTTTGGAATTTTAAACCATGTAAATGTGTTGCACATGCAATAGAGCATTAAATAAGTAAATAAATAAAGTAAAATAAAAAGCGTTTTGTTTCACTTCAATCTTTCTCTTTACAGTTTTAAAAAGCTTATATTTAGAGGTTTCTTATGGAATTTTTTTAAGCTTTGGTGACTGTTGGTGGTAAACTCATCAACAAACATGATTTATTGGAAGCTTGGCATATGATGAATAAAGCATGGTCTCTCTCCTAGGAACCATGTGGTCCACTTATCAAGATAACACAAATACTCCAAGAAAAAAAGCCAGTATAAATAAGAGTGTAACTTAGAACTAAACTGCAAGGAACAACCCACATACTCTAATGTTTATGGATTACAGAGGACTGGCGTACACAAAACATGTTTGGAAGAGGGACTGGAGGTTTAGCACGTTTTGAATTAGAATAGATGTTGTTGTTGAAAGGAGAAGGTTTTCTTTTCTTTTTAAAACATTTTGAAAATTGATGTATAATAATTGTACATATTTCTGAGGTTTATGCAATATTTTGATAATGCATAAATTTGTAATGATCAGGCTGGGCATGGTGGCTCATGCCTGTAATCCCAGTGCTTTGGAAGGCGGAAGCAGGAGGATAGCTTTAGACTATGAGTTTGAGGCAAGCCTAGGCAACATAATAAGACCTCTTTTATACAGAAATTAAAATATTAAGGGGCATGGTGGCATTTGCCTGTAATCCCGGCTACTCAGGAAGCTGAGATGGGAGGATCACTTGAGCCCAGCTGATCACTTGAGAGGTTACAGTGAGTGAAAACCTATCTTTAAAAAAATGTGTAGTGATCTAATTAAGATAACAGATATCTATCACCTCAAACTTTTTATATTTATTTTGAAATATACAATAAACTATTGATGTCTTTAGTCACCTTACTAAGCAGTAGAATCTGTTTTTTCTGTCCAACTGTATTTCTGCACCCACTAACTAACTTCTCTTTTTTCCCTGTCACTCTTTTACAGCCCCTGCAACCACCTTTCCACTCTCCACCTCCTTGAAACCAACTCTTTCTACCTTCCGAATTTGAGTGAGAACATGTGATGTTTGTCTTTTTGTGCTTGGCTTATTTCACTTTACATAACATCCTTCAGACTCAAGCAACAAGATTTTGTTCTTTTTTATGACTGAATAATATTTAATTTCATGTATGCATGCTTCTTCTTTATCCATTCTTTCACTGATTGAGACTTAAGTTGATTCCATATCTTGGCTATTGTGAATAGTGCTGCAATAAACACAAAAATGCAGATACATCTTTGATATACTGATTTTTATCTCCTTTGGATACATGCCCAGCAGTAGGATTTCTGAATGATATCCCACTGCTATCTCTAGTTCTGTTTTTAGTTTTTTGAAGAACTTCCATATTGCTTTTCATAATGGCTATATTCCCAACAACAGTGCATAAGAGTTTCCAGAAGACGATTTCTTTTATTGGAGATAGGGCATGATGTGATAGAAGGTTGATGTTGTATAATTTCAAGTCACTAAGTGGAGTTCCTCCCAAAACTATTTTTCTGATTAAAAATAATAATAATAAAAGAAAAAGCACATATAAAACTGGCAGGCACCTTTTTCTCATCACTTTTACTGTCTTTTTTTCTCCAGAATCCACACAGAATGTCTAGAAGTAGAGTCATGATATTTCCACTCTAACGTGGCGCTAAAGACGAACACTATGTGGAGATGGAGCTGGAAGCTTTGAAAGACCTTCATTCTTTCATATCCTTGATCAACTGCACCCTCTCTGGATTGCTTACATTCCAACATCTTGTTACATGAGAAAAATATACTCTTACCTTGTTAGACCATTGTAGCCTGGTTTCTGTTACGTACAGTGAAACACAATCCAAACTAATACAGATATACTATTGTTAATAAAACCTGCATCAAGAATTCCAAGTTCTTTACATGTAGAATTGCGAGATAAAATACAGGGTACCAAGTTACATTTGAATCTGAGACAAACAGCGAGAAACCATTACAGTATATGTATGTCATATGAAATATTTTGAGTATGCTTACACTAATACATTAACCATTGTTTTTCTGAAATTCAGATGTAACTGGGCATCCTGTATTTTTGTTTACAAAATATGGCAGTATTATTTACATGTCATACAAAACCTGTTCTTAGTCAGGCATTCCTACCAGCAAGAGAGTATTGGACACATTGCCTACCCTCAGTGAAAGAGGGGGAGTGGGTAGGTAATTAACAGTACCTGTCACAACAGTGAAGTAGGATTTAGCTTTGGGTCCACAGAGAAGAAAATGCAATAAAGTAGAAATCACATTTTTCTCCCTCTTTAATTTATAATGCTTTTGTTTATATTTTCTTATTAAAAAAACACTAGTATTTCTACCATTTAATATATTCAATCATTTTAGTCCATTTCTTAGCATTTTCCCCCGAACCACAGTATCATTGGTTCTATGTAGTAGTGACCATAATGTAGATTAAATTTTGAGTCTCAACTTTTTTCTTTATAATAATCTCAAAAGCATTTACCATTTTTTCATGATCTCTCTGAACCTAATTTTTAAAAATTTTATTTAGGATTCACAGGGTACACATGTGTATTCATTACATGGACATATTGTATGGTGAAGGGGATTGTGTCTCAGATAACCCAATTCTCAAATAGTGAACATTGTGGTCTGTAGGTAGTTTCTGAACCCTAGCCCCACCTCCCCCTACCCCCTTATTCGTGTCCCCAGCATCTAGTATTTCCATCCTTGTAACCGTTTGACTCTCACATAAGAGTGAGAACATGTAGTGTTTAGTTTTTTGTTTCTGAGTCAGTTTACTTAAGATGATGAATTAGTTTAGATGCAATTGTATATTTCAAGAAAACAAGTAATATATAAGTATCGGTCTTTTCTAACTTCATGTTTTGAAAATACATTTTTAAACACAAACTCTACACAAGTATCTCCAACAGAAGTGCTTTTCTCATCCCCAAAGCAATTTTTGAGACTGCCAAGCCAGTTTTCTAGAGCTCATTGTCTTCTCTGAGTGGAATGAGAAGTAGAATCTGGATGTTACTGACAAATATACCGAAGCAGTCACATGACACTAGTACATTTTAAAATGCATACTGTTGGTGTATATTTTTACCACCACAATATCAATGTGGTCTAAACGTATTTTTAATAGTTGCTGAATATTTCATTGAGATAATGTTCAATAGTTTACTTAAGCTTTCACAATGTTGATATTTTATTATTTTAAACACTTTTGTTTTAATTTTAATATTAACATACTAATAGATCAGCATCTTTGTTGGAATTATTTTATTTTTGTGTGCTGAAATTTTGAATTATATATAAAGAACCATGTATTATATTTGGAATTATCTGTCAAATAATAGGATTATTTTTAGTCTTGATATATATTTTTACTTTTAATAGTCCCTGCTTCCAGGGTTAGCCTTTAGCAAAATGATGAAATTGGGTGACTTTAGAGTGTCTTTGTTTCTTTAACTATCTATTCTGCAGATCATTTATTTTTGGTGAATCCCAAATTTCTTCCCGTTTTTAAGTATCCAGTGCTTTTTTGCTCCTTTCTTCCATTTATAACATGCTATTAAAAATTGATCTAATTTTAATCATTGATGCCACTTTAATATTAGGTCAATATTTTTTGGCTCCCAGAAGATATTTGGAGAGATATTTCTTAGTTACAGACTTAGTTTAAATATCATGTTTGTCACTTATTCACTTTGTGATTTGAAATAGTACATTACATTTCTGAGCCTAATTTTCTTATTGATAAAATGAAAATCCTAGCACCTTCAAGTAAGGGTTGTTGTTAGGTTAAAATAAGATAATTAGGTAAAGATCTTAGTATATTGCTAGGTCAAGGATAAGCATCTAATAAATTTTAGATACTACTCATCATAATGATCATCTTCACTGTAACCTCATTTATAATCATGAAATGAAAATGTTATTACCCCCTAAAGGAAGTTCAAGAATTCACCCCAGCTTGAATATCATACAATATGCTACACCCAGTAGGTATTCAAAATATTTTTGTTGAGTTTTTTCTTCTACCCTCTATTACAGAGTCTTCTATAAGGTCCTAGAATGTATGTCATGTTAATACCATCAACTACTTCTGTGGATAAGGTAGCTACTCATGCCAGATTAAAGTACTTAAAACATTTTTACTTATAAAAGATATTGACATTACTTGAAACTTTTAATATGGCATAAAATATATTTTTTAAAAAAAAAACATCAAAGTATGATAAAAAACATTTTCATTTTTAGATGTAATGTGAATTGAAGTAAAGAAATGGTGACATTACCAGGTCTGTCCTGAGTCATTAACACATGTATTTGATGTAAATGTAAAAAAATAAATCTTAGGATGCCTGCATCCATGACTTAATCAAAAGAAGCAGCAAATGCATTTTTAACAGTGACAAATTAAAGAAAAAAATGTTAGTAACTTTTTGGGATATTAAAAAGAATTCATGACTATTATAGAAACCAACTTGTTCTTTCTTTTACTCAATTTTAAAAATGAAAATTCCTGCTTTTCTCATATGCTTCTTCTAAACAAACAGTGTAAAACATTAACATTGCAGAAATTAAGTCAATTCCAGTAAACATTACTATTTCCCTCAACAATTTAACAGAGTTAACACATATCTCTAATTGTCACCATCCCCATTTAAAAAGGCAATAAGGCAAGAGTAAAAAAGCAAAGCAAAGCAAATGAGATTTGTTTGTACATTTAGAGGGCCAAGGGAAAAGGAGCTGAGCAGGGGTTGGAGAAGACAGCAAAGTTACACAAAACCAAAACTTTTTAAATAGTCGTGTCTATATTTTTTGCTATATCGAATATCTGGAGTTTTATAACTTTGTTCTAATAATTCACTCTGCAAGTGGCAAAGAGAGTGGCAATGTGGGAATAAATAGTGTGTGCATGTTTTTATCAAAAGATTGATGACCACTGAATTGAAAACCACTTAGTTATTTTAGTTGCAAAATTCAGAACAAAATAAATTTCATGCTTGTGTTCAAAACCTCTGAATAGCTTGTTGTGTGAAGCCTTATAAAGAGAAGAAAATGATGCATGGTATAAGAGAATGTAATATTTGGTATATCCTTTTGCCATCTCCTTTGTTTTATAATGTCACTAATTGAACAAATTGAATAAGGACCTTTAAATATTTTTTCATCAAATTAAAATTTTCTAATAGCTATGAGTTTAGAGACATTAAATGTCTGAAAAATGATTGCCACACTAACACTGAGCTTTGCTAACTTGAACTCAACATTTGTCTATCCTTTCTCAAGCCACTATTCAAATGGAGACATTCCTCTGGCACTAATTCTCCTTGGAAATTGCCTCTACTTCATGACATCAGCCACTAGGGTGAAAGTTACCATTTCTGAAGCCTTGTTGAAATTCTCCCCAGCAGAATGAATTCATTCTTTCCGCAGTATTTTGAATATCACAATTTGAACCCATGGTACACTTTTCATTTTCCATTATATGCTGACTATGTCTTCTTACAAGCACCTATAAGTCTGCCTGAGGCATTATCTCAGTCCACACATGCAAGGAGCTGGTTGAAAGTGCTAGGTCTACAGAAATCCTCAAATGAGGATGGGTGAGAATTGGAAGACATATCCCTGCTTCTTTAAATCTTAAGGGGGCTAAACTTTAGACATATTTAATATCCTCTCCCAGAGATATTTCTCAAGATTAAGGTACACAGTTGTCACTGTGTTTATATGCTTGCCCATAGAACTTCAATTGGCTTTCTTCCTTCTCTTTCTCACTTTTTCATTATGTTTGTGTTTCTAGGAAATCATCTCCCAAATAAATGGCTGTCTCTCAAATCTTTGTCTCAGCATCTGTTTCTGGAAAATTCCAAGCTAAGATAGTTGGTATCAGAAGTGCTCCTAGGAAGCAGAACCTCAGGATGGGATGTTGCCATTAAATCACTTAATGGATAACTGGTAACAAAGATCCTCCATTGATGGTGGTGAGTGGGGGTATTGTTGATAAGCGTGAGCATGTTGCAGCATCACAATTACTAAGTCTTGCATATGTGGTGAACTGGGATGGAACACAGACACAAAAGCTATAACACCCTAGAGAAATGGAAGCAAAGGCAATTATAAAAATTGTGTATTTGACTGACTGTTTTTAACTGTGATTGAAACCCTAAAGAAAGAAAATTGCAGACTTAGGTCAGCCAACAATCAGCTCGAGACATGATGTTGAAGTTAGCTTTTAAAGAGCATCTGGTGACCTAGAGCCAGATGGGAGAATGTGATGAAAATAACCACCAAGATCTGGTTTTAAAAGTGGTACTCAAGGTAAGCCCTGAGGAAGAAATAGTGGGACCCTAAGAGATGGTATGGGAACACTTACAAGGAAGTACTTGAAAAAATTGAACCCACAGATCTACTCATTTTCCCCCTCATTGCTTCTACCAATAACTAGGATCAAGTCTCAGCATGACCCAGGAAGGAGAGTTCTGTTCCTGCTATATCAAGCAAATATGTTTCAGTTGGAAATGGAAGAACATACCTGAGAAAAAAAATCTTGTGGGTGCTAGACCAGGGTAAGGATCACTGAACTTAAAGCTGGATAAAGATTTTCTTGAGGTACTCTCCTGAGTCAGGATTTAACATACTGGTAAGGACACTGGAGCCAATCTTCAAACATAGGTAAGCTGGTTCTCTGAAACATGAAAACAATAACCTATAGGAAATGAGGTATCATTGCTGGAAATAATTTGGCAGAATATTAAAAGTGTCATGAAAAGTCTTAGAGAAGTGGACCTCTTTAAGTGGATTCATTACATAAAGCCAGAGAATTCCTCATTCCAGGATGCTTCTCAAAAAGTTACCTATAAGTTACATAAACAAGTAATCCAGATCCTCGTCACCTACCTCTGTGCTGAAGCTGACATTTCCCACTTTGCTTTCACCTATGACCTCAAGGGAAATTCCCAACAATGAGCTGATGAAGGAGGAAGAATTTAGTCCTGGTACATGTATGACTCAGTATGTTAGTACAAGCTGAAATGAACTGCTCCCCCATCAAAGTTCCAGAGTCTTAAATGACAGTAGTAAGAGGAAATTATTCCAATGGGTGGAACTTTGAGTGGTACACATGCTCATCAACTTGTGTGAAGGAATATGAGACCTCAGTTAAGCCTACATGGTGTCCTTGCAATGGTAAATGGATTGACTGATTAGTTAAGACTTTTAGAAGGAAAAAGATGGGCTCGGGAAGGGAGGGACGGAGGAGGGAGGGGGGCATGTAGCAACACACTGGGTACCTGGTTCACCAACAGGGAGAGAAGGGGCGAGTTAGTAGCCCACACTTCACCTGTGTACAGCCTACTTGTTTTGCAAGCCCTCACTTGTACCCCACAACCCTAAAATAAAAAATAAAAATAAGGGAAAATATGGAAAGAACAGAGACAAAAAGGTTGAGTGAAAAGACATGTGAATGTGTCTATGGGAGTGGGCATATATAAAGTATATGATTCTTTGGTTAATATTTCAATGCCTATCAGATACCATTCACCACAAAAAAAGGCTATTAGGTGGACAGGATGCCTGTCCAGTGGACATCAGCCATCCTCTATCCTCTCTCCTCAGTGGTTTCACAATGGCACAACAAGTAATGCTCGGCTGCTCCCCTTGATGCCAATAAATCAAAGGGGCAGGAAATTGGTAAAAAGAATTTTATTTCTGTGTTCGAACCCAGGGAGCAGAGCCAGACTCGAGGTCTTTCTAAAATGGTTCTGCTCACCCTCTAGGCTTTACAGTTCACTTTTATAGTCCAGAGATGTCAGTACCTACACATTAGCCATGTGACCAGTAGAGTATTGTATAGAACTTGAGTTTTAGCCACATTTATTGATAGTGAAATTTTTCTGTCCAGACTTCCTGGTGCCAGGTATCAGAGATATCTTATAGCTTTTATCAGGAGGGCCCGGCAGAAGCAGCAATCAAGCTTGCCATAGAGTAAAGGGCCTAAGACATCATGCATTATGCAAAAGTTATACAAATCACAAAGCTTACGATTACATTGATACAAAAGTTAAATAATTCACAAGACTTATGATTACATTGATACTATATTATTCAAACTTATAACCACTCAGAAAAAGTGAGTAAAAGGAGATTTGCATCTTTCAGTTGATGGGGCATAGGAGATAAGGAGAAGCACACATTTATTAACTCTCAGGAATATTGTTCAGGAATGTTCAAGAGTGCTTGCACCCTGGCCATGCCTTTCTCTAGGGACTGTGACAATATGGACAGATATTACAGGGTCTCTGTATCATAGGTACTGCCAGTTTTGAACAGCCAACCTCTTAGAAGCAGAGAAGAGTGATGAGCCCACAATATGGTCAACCATCCTTGAAGGGGAATAACCAGTCACTTAGTTGAAGTAGATTACATTAAACTCCTGTATAAGTTTCTTATGGCTGCTATTACAAATTATCACAAACTTAGTGACTTGAAACAACAGATATTTATTATCTCATAATTCTGGAGGCCAGAAATCTGAAATCAGTACCACTGAACCAAATTCAGAATGTCAGGGAGGTTCTAGGGAAAAACCTTTTCTTACTTTTTCCAGCTTCTGTTGACTTTTAGCATTCTTTGGTTTGTGGCCACATCACTCCAGTCACATTGTCTTCTTCTCTTCTATGTCAAATGTCCCTCATCCTCTTTCTTATGAGGTGTGATTACATTTAGGGCCCTCTGATAATTGATAATTAAAGATAATCTCAAGATCCTTGACATAATCCCATCACAAAAACTCTTTTTATAATGTAATATTTAGTTCCCAGAGATTAGGACCTGATACCTTTGGGGGCCATTATTCATCCTACTACAACTCTTTCTGCCCAAGATGATGCAGAAATCTGATCTTACTGGGGCTGACACATACTTCTGGTGTGGATTTGCCTTTCTTGCCTGTAATGCCACTGCCAAGACTACTATCTGAAGGCTCACAGAGTTAAGTGTCTTTCTGACTTACCCTTGTAGAACGCCAACTAATACAGTCTCAAACCCAAAAAGTCACCTTCTGATGAAACTGGGAGGTATATGCATGAGTTCATGGGCTCCTCTGATCCTACCATGTACCTCATCACCTCATGTATATTTGAATGTTGAAATGATTAAAGGGGAAACTAAAGATAATACCCTATATGTCTGTTCCAAATTAAAGAAATAATGTGAATCAATATCCATTATGTGTGATATTATATTTTCCATAGAATATACAGTCTGGGGAAGAAGAAAAAGTGGAAATACCTTCTCAGTTTTACTCCTAAGTAGTCATTTGGGAAAGTTTTGCTTTCCATTCCTTCAAATTTAGGTTGGGTTGAACTAAAAATCCTGACTCTTAGGTGTGAATATATAATCTACCAGAGAGCACAATATTGTGCTACTGACACTAAAACTGAGGCTACTGGCTGGCTGTCTTGAGTTTCTCATACCAATAGGCCTACACACAAAGAGACGATTTGCTATATGGTCATAAGTAGTTGACCCTTATGAGAACAAAGATACAGAGTTTTTGCTACAGAATGGAAGCAGGGGGTCATATTTCTGGAACTCAGGAGACTCAGGAGACTCACTGGTTTTTGATGCTTCTATGCCTGGTGGCAACTATGAACAAGCAATTGCCTCAAACATGGCCTGAAAAAGGGTCTGGTAATCAGGTCCCCAGATTCCATAGGGCAAGAAACATAGACCAGCACCTGTGCTAGCCAGGGCAATAGGAATCTGAAGTGGCTGATGGAGGAGGGAAATGATGAATGTTGACTCTGGCTTCAAAATCAACTGCAGCAGTATGATATCCCTGTTGAAAACTTCGTTTTACTTTTCTAAAAGAAATGATTACTGGCCACAATGTTAAAGAAGCAGTGCCAGGAAAGAATAAGCTTAGTGTGGGTACATGTGGATCTGAGTGGTCGCAAGTGGCACATTAAGGCAGACACTTTCAATGCCCCACTCATGTCCCCTCGATAAGAATGTTTGCTTGAATGTTATGTTCCACATCAAAGGTATGAGAAACACTATTCCATGGTTAAATACACAAACGAATACCAATCTGCTTGGTAATATAATAGATACTCAGTAAATGTTTGATGAAGGAAAAAATAATTACATGGATACATTTTTGTGCAGATGACTTCTGTAGTAAGCAGAATTATAAGAAGGTTCCTCTTATTTTCACCCTCTCTGCTTATGTTACTCCTATAATTATGTTTGGTTACATGACAAAAGAGATTTTGTAGATGTCATTAAGGATACTAACAAATTGACCGTAACTTAGGAAAATTGCGTGAGTAGGCCTTTTCTAGTCACATGCCCTTTATAAGCAGAGAGTTTTCTTTGGTAGCAGCACAGAAATCTGAGAAATTCAAAATGTGAGAGGGATTCAATGTGAGAGGGATTCAATGTGAGAGAGGAAAATGGGGACTTGTCTTGTAATTTTAAGGAATTATATGCTGTCAACAACATGAATAATGTTGGAAGCACATTCTTCCCCAGAGCCTCCAGGAAATCGTCCCCCTTTGATTTTGCCTTCTGAAAACCCCAGCAGAAAAGTCCACCTGAACTTTTGACATTCAGAACTGTGAGATACTTAATTTGTGTTGATTCATGCTGGTAAGTTTGCAGTAATTTGCTATCCAGCAATAGAAAACTAATACAACTACTAAACTCATAGGCTTAGTACAGGTCTAGGTTCAACCTTCAGTCTGGAACTTACAACCAGACACCAGATTTCTTGAGGATATGGCACCTAAAATTCAACATGCATAAAATAATCTATCATAGTCTATGACCTACTAACTCATCCAGAGACCCAATCTCCTGATAATTTTTAGTGACGTTACAATCTTTTCAGTAAGTGCAATACAAAACCTCTGAGCTTTCACTCAATTCCAGGTGGCTTTTGTAACTTAACTGCAGTATCGTCAAACTCCAGTCTTCTATTACCTTGAAC
Organism: Carlito syrichta; assembly: GCF_000164805.1. Classification (NCBI taxonomy): domain Eukaryota; kingdom Metazoa; phylum Chordata; class Mammalia; order Primates; family Tarsiidae; genus Carlito; species Carlito syrichta. The sequence goes on along the minus strand of NW_007251162.1, from coordinate 452,239 downwards.
ATTTTTGCCACATAGTTCAATTAACTATGTTGCTATTTCCTTTACATCACCTTTAAATTCACACACTCTATTATAAAATTTGAAGATGCATCGCTACCACAAATGGCAAACTAGCATCATTGACCATAAATAGAAGGTAACTGTAAAAATAAATTCAATGAAAATAATCTTTTAAATAATCTTAATTATCTTTAATAATCTTCAGCTAGATACCGTTGGCTGCTGAAGATGCTGAACATAAGACTTGTACACTCTTTGTTTAAAAAAGGAGATTAGCAACTGTTAGAGGTGTTAAGCCAAAATAGCTCAAATAGCTCAAATGAAGAATTTCTTCTTGACATAATCAGAGGGACTTAAAACGACATAGTGAAAACGGTATTTTTTATATTTCATGTGATAGATAGCAATGCCTTTTCCAATGCAATTTAAAGTTATCTTGACTAACACCCATCTTGGATACATTGTGGTGAGAGTCCCACACTCTGCAAAACATTATCATAGTAATTAAAAATTAACTTTTCATCAAAGACACCTGTGTAATCTTGGACATGTACTGAGTAAATACTGGAAACATATCATCAATATCACATATCATCATCATTTCATCTCCATCATTGTTTTCACCCTCCTCCATTTTTTTTGTGTGAAATCAACTTAACTATTATAAAACATGTCATGATTTTCTTTTATAAAAATTGCTTTTGTTTATTCATGTTCCAAAGCCTTATTCTGGATGATCATTTCTTCTCTCTTAATCAATGCCATCCCCTAATAATCCATTGCATTACTGCTATCTATTTATCCAAAATCCATATTTGATCACTTCTATCCCCTGAGTAATATAGGATCAGAATGTTATATTGAGAAGATCATGATCCATTGGGTAAGGGAAAAATCTTTCACATCATGCCCAGCAATTTTCTATTATATCAGCTTGTTTTATTCTCCTTCAGGCCATTTTTTATCATGTGTGAATTTCCTTAGTTTTTTGGTGGTTTTATTTAAAGGTCTTACTCAACCAGAACATAAGCTCAAGGAGTGTGAGGAACTTTTATGTCTCGGTGGCTGATTTATTTGCAGCATCTTGAACAGTGCCTGCCACATACAATGTGATTTTCAGTGACCTTAAACAAGTTACCATATTTAACCTCTCTATTCTCAAAATGGAAATGCAAAATGGAAATGATAATGCCCACCTAACAGGGTGGTTGTGAAGATTGAATGAGATAACTTCTTGAAAATTCTGGTACAACAATGGAAGCTATTATTAGTACATCTTCCTGTTGTTAGAATAAGGTCAATGTTATTTAAACTAGCATTCAAAGACTTCTGGATTTATATCATCAAAATTTATTTCTATCTCTAAACCCATTTCTTCACATTACCCTAATTCCTCAGTACCCTAAATATTTATTTATTGTTTGTCCTAGGATAGATTTTAGGTATACAAAATAAGAAGACCTTGTTCCAGCCCACATGAAGACAAAGATGGACTTATAAGAGAAAAAAATTATAGCACGTGATAATGACCATAATGAAATAATGTACAACATGTAGTACGAGTATTAGAAATACAGTTTCCTGGGCTACTTGCCTAGGAATGGGCAGGAAGTAGGAAGAGCAGAAGGAGCAGAACAAAATGAAAACTTTATTGGCACTGTTCCATAATTTGGACTTTCCCTACCCTCTGGGATGCCTTTGCACTGTACTTTCTACATGAAATTTCCCAGAAGCTTCCTATCATAATTAATAGTGACTTTTCCTTTACTTCTTTACGCTTTAGCTCATACCTCTTTGATACACTCCTTCCAGACCCCAGATTCTTGTATTTACTTTTACATTTTTTTCTGTCCATTTCACAAGATTACAAGCTTCCACAGTATTCCACAAATACGTTCTTTCTGTTTGTTCATCTCTATAGACTCTGTGGTTCCTTTAGAAATTATTTTGCTAAAACTAAAACCTCTACTTTTTTCTTGAGGTCTGTAGAACCCAAATCTATCCCTTCAGTGTACTGTAAACTATCTGGTTTTTTTGCCTAAGTATATTCTTATAAAATGGTAATTTTATAAAAGTAGCCATCCATATCTCCTTTATGATGTGTTAGAAAGAGGATTTAAAATGCAGAACAAATCAATAGACACGACTTAGTGCAACCTCTAAAATGGTACTTGAGTTTAAATGAGACTGAACATGGGAAGAATAAATGTGGGAAAAAGTAGAAGTGAATGAAAAATGGTTGTGGCAAAATTACCAACTGTTATTTATAGCATGTGCCAAATATAAATACGTGTATGTCCTTGCAAAACTTGAAGAGATGAGTCGTCAGTTATTTCAAGACAAATTTCTGACTTGTCTTATATTATTTAAGAATATCTTATGAAGACTGTCTTAAAAATTCTGTGTACAGAAAGACAGCTGTATAGAGGGATGTTATGATATGACCAGTGAGACTCACCTGAAGAGTCTAAACTTGTGGTCACCAAACTTGTCTGATTTCTCACATCTATCTAGTTATTTGCAGAAGTAATGTGTAAACAAATATACTTTATTTATAGCAACCATAGAATACCATAATTCAACACCAGTTTAGCAGGTTAATTGCAGTGAACTGTTGGTCTGTAGCTTTTCAAAGTTCAGATCAAAGTAAAGAAATTTCTGCCTTAATTACAGGGAGTGCCAAAAAACATATACACGTTTTAAGTATGATGTCTGCTCAAAATATGGTGTTAAACAAATGAATGCTAGCATCACCATGCAACAGGCAGGACAAAGTAAATGGTAGAGGCACAGTTGAGTGAATGTCATACTATACACTGCTACCATAATTTAACTCAACTTCTAAAGGTAATACATAGATAACATCTTTTAAAATGTGCATACATTTTTAGCACCCCCTGTATATGGTTTTCAACCACGATATATGTTTTGTTTTGTGGATGTAATTTATATTTTGTACCTAATGGAGACTACACAAGTTTGCTTAATGTGAGGCTCACCGGAGACATGAACTCCAATAAAATCTATAATATATTTCTTTTCTCTCTAGTCATTCAACAATATCTACTATATGTAAAAAGTTATACTTGGGTTGGGACAAATAAAATAGAATACAGCAAAGTCTGTCCCTTCAAGAATTTGAATCAGCATAGAAAATAGAATAGTAGAGCAGTAAATACCAAACAATAAGTCATTTTCAAGAAGTAAGTATTCTCTGTTTCTTCTTGGGATCAAAGGGCAGAATGTGCTTCCTTTAGTGTGAGGTAGTTGGGGGAAGATTTCACTAAAAAATCTTAAAGCATAAGGATAGGAAATTTATTGGAAAAATAGGGGAATGAAAAGTTTATAGGCTCAAATTCCACAATTGCTGGATAGAGCATTACACACTAGAGATACTGAGACAAAGATATACAAATTCAGAATTTAAGGTATACACACTTTTGGTATGGTTAGAGATAAAGGCAAATATATATGCTAACAAATCCCTCATAACTTGGTACTAATAGCATAGCCACCTTGACTGGGCCTAGCAGTGAATCTGAAGACAATGGGCCAGGGAGCCCCAGTCTAGAATGAAGCCTAGGAAGAAAAAGTTTGCAGACAGTTTATGGGTGGTAAAGAAGGGGTGAGGCCAGGGTTATATACACAGATATCACATGGTTTTGTTTTCCTCAAAAACAGACCCTGAAAGAAGAATATGATTGTAAGGTGTTGAGGTGACCCCAGGGAAACCTAATGGGGAAGATGAGATGGAGAAGGGAAGGCAACCAGTAAAAGATATGTTGTCAAGAAAGTACCCCTTTGAGTAACTAGAGGTTAACCTTGCCAGAGAATTCTGATAACCAGTGTCTAATGTGCCTAGGTATTATCCCAAATCAAAGACAAGAGGTGGTTAATCCATTTCAAAGGGTAGGGGAGCTGAAATATTCATACACTAACTCTTATCACTTATAAATTGAGGATTTCAGGGTGTGTGCTAAATTTCTGGTGCTTCTCATCCAGAGTGGACGCTAGCAGCCAAAGAAAGCCCTCAGGCAAGGAAATGCAGATACTGGCAGTTGGAGGTCAAGCCTGGGTGCACCTCTCTGTAGAGATGCCTGAGGGGAAATAGGCAAATTAGCAACCGTATCTGCTGCATACCAAATCAGTGTTCCTTACAAATCCTCATCATTTTGTCTAGCCTATTGCCTTTACCATATAAAACTCAGCTTGATTTTTTTCACAAAGGTTTTGTTAATAAGAGCTGTCAGTGTCTATTCAAATCACTCATTTTTATAGAAAAGTTTATACTGCTAGTTAAGACTTAGTGAGTCTTAGAACCCAGGTCTCCTATTCACAACCCCAAATGCTGCTACTTTAGCCATCTTCACTCTCATTCCCAACCCTTTGAAGAACTCTAGCATAGATTTGTTAATAAGATAACTGATTATAATATTTGAAATGCTTGAAAAAGATAATCAGACTCACCAAGTTTCATATATATTATTGTTTGACAACCACTAACAAAAATTGATTTCTTGACCCAACTTTAAATTCTATTTAGAAATGTTGCAGGAATTTTTCATTGTGGTGTTAGCTTAGATCTCCAAGTTCTTGTTTCATGACCAAGAAAATTAAGGAACATGAACACTCAAGAGTGAGCGAGCAAAGAAGGAGTTTATTAAGCAACAGAAAGCTCTCAAGAGAGAGAAGGGACCTGAAAGTGGGTTGCCGGTACTAGCGACTTGCTTGTGGGTTTATTTTTTTCTTTCTAGGGTCATTTTTTCTCAATTGTATCTTACCTCTTAACTTCCTAGCTGTTTCCTAGTCCCAGCCTTTACTGTGCATGTGAGTCCTTGTTCAAAGTTACTCCATCTTGATTATTACCCATAAGTATGACAGAAAAGCACACTTGAGGGAGGTGGGGGTAAAACCACAATACAAATGTCATGTTAATGATGTTATAATGAGCTTGGGTTAAGGACATTTAATTGAGCTATCGTGCCTGTGTCTGACTTCCAAAAGTAAGTCCCTTTTGAACATACATCCTGGCATGAGACGATGTTCTTAACCACATTAGCCACATTTTCAATTGCTAGTTACAGGGGTGGTGTAGGGGCGTTCCCGCAGGTGTTACTTCTTCTTGAGACCCTTCCTTTCTATCTGCCTAGCCAGTCTCTAACTAATTCCTCTTTCAGAACGTATAGATAACTGGATCTTGATGCAATAAACAATCAGATTTTTTAAAAAAAACAAATATTCTTAAAATGCACAAAGAAAGCATATTATTTAAGGAAGCCACTGGTGAAATTATTTTCTGGAGTTTTTTAATGGCTAATTTGTATATTAGAAATGATTTTTTATTATTATTCTTGTGGGCTTTGTTTTTATTTGTTTATGGATATTGATGTTTCTTTAAGCAAAGTACAGCTGGCTTTAAAATATAATACCATTGGCACATTACAGTTATAATATTTGCATTGCTTATTATTAAGCCTAAACAGGAAAATAAAATACATCTAATCTCTTGTAAATAAAATAATTACATCAACCTTATGTTATTCCTATATTCTTTGTGAATGTTATTAAATATTAAATTATATTATACAATGTGATCTTTGGTTTCATTTCTATACTTCCTTGGTCTAGAGGTTTATGATTCCCCTGACCACTAGAAATTCTATAACTTATCTTTAAATTCTCTCTTACTCTAGGGGAAGTCATGAATTTTAAGCTGAATTTTCATTATTGAAAATAGGGTTAAGGGAAATACTGTATTACTGTAGCTCTTGGAGTTGTTGCATTTTTTATATTTTCACTGGTCTGAGAGGCTGAGTTGCAAGAACATATAAATCATAAAAATGTTTTATGGTTAGTGTCTGCTAGTAATTTATATATCAGTGTTAAATTGGTTAATAAAATCTCACTCCTCCTTGTCTTGATAAGATCAGCCACATGGGAGAAGAATTTGGATTGAGAAAGTGGGTGACTTTAAAACAAGAACATGCTGTAACTTAGGGCAAGCCTGGGTAGATTGTTAAACGGGGGTGGTAATTACCATTACAATAGCAGCAAGATAATGTGTCCCTAAAAGATGAAGGATGCTGACACTAATCATAGTAAGAGCTGTATTTGTTTAACACTTACTCTGTGACTGATAGGTTTCTATGTACTTTATATGAAGTAACTTATTTAATCCTCCTAACAACCTATGAAGTGTGTATTATCAGTATCACCATTTCACAGAAGAAGAAATTGAGTTTTATGACCTAACCAAAGTTCATTCGGCCATACTCAACTTTAAGTTCTTTAAAGTAGTTATTTTAGTTAAAGGTGAAGGCAACAGGTTTTTCCTTCACCATCTCACTAGGCAAAATCATAGAGACAGAAAGTAGAATAGAGGTACAGAAAGTAACCCTGAGGTTACTGGGGATATGGGAGGAGGGAATAGGAAATTATTTTTTAATAGTTACCGAGTTTCTATTTGGGATGATGAAAAAGTTCAGAAAACAGATGGTGGTGATAGTTACACAACATTGTGAATGTAACAATGCTGCCGAATTATATAACAAAAAATGGTGAATTTAACGGTATGTATATTTACCTCAATACTTGTTTAAAATCAAGCTTGAGAATGAAGTCAACATAAATCCAAACATTTGTTTAAGCAAATATTTATTAGTCAGTGGACATGAAAATAGTTCAGACAACCTGCTCTGTAATTTCAGTAAAGCTTCAGGTCCCAGGCATTTTGGGTATTCCTACCATACCTTACATGAAAGCTTCACAAGAGAAAGGCAACAAAGTCTTGGGAAAAAGCCCAATACATTTATGGTCAGCATCAGGTATAGAAAATGTGATATATTATTGGCTGGACCAAGAGGACCATTTCAGAATCAAGCCTCGGGACCTTTTCAAAAGATCTAGATAATTCTATACCGTCAAAAGACCTTGGTACTTCTATCTCATTCATTCACGAATGGGGAGGGCCTCTCAATTTAACTCAGTCACATATTTTAGATATTTCTGTGTCAGGCAAGTTAGGTCCTAATTGAAAGAAAAGCAAAAAAGGTATCATAGTCAAATTTGGTAGTTTGGAAGAGTTTAAGAAAAGACTGTTCCTTGTTATAAAAGATGAGTAGTTGAATATGAAAGTTTTAAGATCCAAAATTTTTTAAATGTACTTTTCAACACATTTTTAAATTTAATGTTTACATATGAAAAGTTCTGACTTACACCCATAAAGCTCAATACAACATTAAAAAATATATAATGTGAAGGAAAGATTTTAAGTTATATTCCAAATACAATTTCTAAAATTTCATAATCCCATGTAGATGTTGAAATGCACACTGAGAGTTAACAAATGGGATGCGTGGGATTTGAAAGTTAAATAAGTTTGGAATTTTTACCAGTCAAGCAATTTTTTTTGACCCACTGAACTATTATATGAGGTTTGAAATAAACCCTATTAGTAAGACATTACTATTGTTCCCAATATTTCACCCTTTTTTTCAGCATTTCAGAGTTCTTACCACTATTCAATTTAAGGAAAGCATTGTTAGCAAATGAATTAGGTATTTTTCTTTTCCTGAAAGATTTTTTTCTTCTCTGGTTTGGGAGGAATTAGCAGAGGGGAAAATGTCATTCCATCTTGCTTGCTCTAGGATCTATTACCTAACTCTGATCACTCCTGAATAGTTTTCTCTAAGCACTGATGCTGTCAGTTTTTACTTTATAAAGATGTACTTTTCTGATGTTTGGCCTTGTGAGTGTTGTTTGGTGTTTCTCTTATATGTGTGTGTTCTGCTTCCCCAAATAGGCAGTTAGATCCTTGAGGGTATGTGTTTCTTATTTTGCATTCCCATACAGTTTTGCGGGCATTTGGTTTTTAGTGAGTGCTGATGCACTAAACTCAGGCTTCAAATGCACAGAAAATACCCACACATTAACAAATACCTTCATTTTAGCTAGAAAAAGAATGAAGCTACTAAATTTCCAAGCAAGGTTTACAAGTGTTCCTTACTCTTACGTCTCAGATCCTGAACCTTCGCTAAACAATTAGGGAAAGGATTTGTTCACATTTGACCCTGGTCATTATTTTAGTAGGCTACAAGATAGCTCATGAGTATCATGCTTGCCTTAGGGGCTGAGCACATTGAAGACAAGGGCAAGAAAATTCTGAACATTCTTTGAGATCAAATGTAAAGGAAAAATAAGAATCAGGGTTACTGTGTTTAATATCTCTACTCTTGGGAAACATTCTAATTTTTGGTTGACTGGGAAAAGAAGGAAGGCTATAGGAGTGGATGGAATCCTATAGGTATCAGCAAACTGTGACCAAAGAGTAAAATCTAGCTCAGAGCTTGTTTTTGCAAATAAAATTTTAATGGAACATAGCCATGGCCATTCATTTACATAGTGCCTATGTCTGCTTTGGAGTTACAATACTTAGTTGAACAGTTGTGACAGAGTGACTGTTTAGATCACAATGCTTAAAATATTTATTATATGACCCAAACAGAAAGTTTCCTGCCTCCTGGAATACTACATCTATAGAAATTATTTTTGGTATCAATCCTGACTTTTGAATATTGCTTTAAAGTAAAAATAAATACATAAATAAAAGTTGAAATTGTTGGTTACTATTATAGTACAAGTGAGGGATGCTTTCTACTTTGTGATTCCTTTTGTGGTGTGATTTGGGGCACAAACTTGTTCCCAAAGAGGGAAGATGCACACTAATTTATTATTAGTCTCTCGCTGTCTCTGCCTCTGCCTCTCTCTCTCTCTCTCTCTCTCTCTCTCTCTGTGTGTGTGTGCGTGCGTGTGTGTGTGTGTGCGTGAATTAATCTCCCACTTCTCTTTTCTGAAAGATAAGATAATAACCTATAGAAGAGTTGAGATTTGATCTCAAAATATGGAGGAAGCAACAAAAAAGGAGTGGAACTAATGTCACATATATTATCTCACTGGACTCCACAACAATCCTGTAATCTTAGTAAGGTATAATTACCCTATCCTTAAATAAAGGAAGCTGACTCTTAAAGAAGATAAGTGAACTGCCTAAGGTTAAGTAGTTAATAAATAGCAGCAACAGTCTTCTAATTCTCCCTCTAAATTCTAAATCCCTCCCTCGTATGCTCCTTTGCCTCTTCAACATCTTTGCCATTTCCTTAGAGGCTATCGTGCTAAAAGTATAATTTCCTCTTTCCTAGAAATATAATTCTGCCTTCTGGAACTTAGAACCAGTCCCATTAGAGTTGTTGCTATAACTTGGCTCAATATAGAATCCACAGAATAAAAATCAAATCCTCCAAATTTAAAGATGTTTCTCATTTTCAGTTGAGGTGTCTATTGGTCTACAAATTACTAAGCTGATAACCAATAATCACTCTGTTTTATCATAAGTGAAATAGGTCACTGCTCTGTGTTAAATTACAGGTGCTACAAATTCTGAATTAAAATTAGGCAAACCATCCTTTTCATGTAACTAAGCCTCACAATTAAGAATGTATAATAATTAGATTTAAATTGGGGTAAATCATCAAAGAAAGTTAGGTATCCTGGGAGCTATTTACATGCGAACAGATGCCTATGGAAGTTAAATGGAGTGTGGAAATTTCACAGCATGCTGTAGGAGGGGAGATAAATTAATAAAACGATCACATCTCAAGTTGTGTCTGGTATGAAATAGAATTTTCAAAGATTCCTATTTCCTATTTCCAGTAGTAAAAGACAGGAGAAAATTCAAAATAGTTATTTTGATAAATAGGATTACAAAGAATACCAACACAAACAAATATATTTAACCTCAGTTGCACACAAAGAAGACTAAATATACATACATAGAACAAAAATAGTCAACAAAAATGTTTAAATATTCGTAAATGATTACTGCATGTACGTCATCAATAAAATTGGAAGGACACTCTGCAAGACATTGAGGCCCCATGTCCAGGTAGACTCCTGAACACACACACACACACACACACACACACACACACACACAAACAGATGGTTACTTTAATGGTAGCAAAGTTCAGAGCCTATCAAACACCTATGTGAGTTGACTAAATCAATCAGATTTTAGCTTAAGCCCAATCCTCTGCTCTGTTTTCAGAGAACTGGAGTCAACTAGAAAAAGCCACCATTTTATATCTTAATACCTTGAAGCCATATTTAATCTTACATTATTGGTTACCTTTGTAATGCCCTAATTAGGCATTCACACATTGGATGTGGTTAATTAGCACTTGAATGGTCTAATTAGAGTACACTTGCCTGTTTTGTCTTCCTTGTCTCATAGCAGAACAACACAAGAAAGTATAATAATTTACATATTAGCTATTGAAAATTATTTTTCACTGGTGAAATAAATGCTATTTCAATATATAGACACTGGTGAGAAAGAATGAACAGGTATCTCTGCCTTACATAAGCCAGTAAGAGCCTCTGAGTGGCCACCTTCTGCTAAGACTCTTCTCATTCCCCAGGCTAGCTGAACTTGGACACTAAAATGTAGTTCGTGTGTATCAAGTGAATTTTTCATGCAGGTTTCTTGTCAAAGAGACTAAAAAGCTAGAATTTCATGAATTTACAAGAACAGACATTATCTGTTTGCTACTAAGTGTTCTCATGTTTGGCAAAATTTGATTTGAAATGTCGGGAAGGAAAACTTCTCTCTACCCTCTTAACTTCTGTAGCTGGGTCTGAGAATTAAACTGACACAAGACAAATTAACAGAAGAAAAGTATACAAATTGTATGTAATATTTTTACATGCACACAAGAGTTTTCACAGGAAAAATGAAGAAACAAAAAAGCAGCTAGGACAAAGACATATACTTTTAAACAAAGAAATAATAAATTTGTGGAGAAGTGACAAGACTAAAAAGGTGTTTGGTGTTAATAAGTGACTAGGTAACATATGGAGGAAACTAATGGAAGATAAGAGATTTTTAGTAGGTTTGTTTCAGCTACGACTCACGGTCTCTGGTGATGACTGTTCTCTTCCTGGTATAGGTAGGGTACCTTTCTCATGGGAAATTTTATGATCTGTTTTCAAGTAGAAAGGGGGAGGTCAGAGAGCTCTCCCTGCATCTGCTGTTTCTCGAGTATCTTCAGCTCAAAATAATCAATATACCAGAACAGCATGTTTTAGCACAGTATGTTCTGAATTACTTCAGAAACTTTACTCTAATTGTAATTTACCACTTGGAAGTGAGGATACAGAGGAGGAAGAACAGACATAACCTTTTCATCTTTAACAGACTTTGGATTTCATATATGTATATGTTGAAAGAAACTTCACCAAAACAAACACACACACACACACACACACACACACACACACACACACACACACACACACATAATAGTAAGAATCTAAATAAAAGTAAGATGAAATAATTTATTTTAAAGGTCTGGTGGTATATGGAGGATGCCCATCTCTGGCAAAAAGACTCAACAATTTTCAAAAATACACTACATTGTTTTGAGTCCGTTTGTAACAATGTTCCAATGAATTCTGATGTCTCATTTTTATATGCTCTGAACTGGTGTGCATACATCTAGCTTCTCCCCGTTTTAAACCAGAATACTCTAACTGATAATGATCCTTGAATGTTAACTTCTTTTCCTCAGATTCAAGGTCCTCATTGATGGTGGGGGGGTGACTGTATTAATTTTTCAGGGCTGCTGTTACTAAGTACAGGCATGCATCGCTTTATGGAGAAATATGTTCTGAAAAATGCATCATTAGTTGACCTCCTTGTTGTGCTTACATCAGAGAACAAAGTTGCACAAACCTAGATGGTATATATAATTTTATTTCTATACATTTTTCTTTTTTATTTTAAAGATGTGGGTCACTATTTATATATTTTCATATGGAAAACTAAATGTCCTAGCACCATTACTGACTATCATTTCCTCTACTTGATCTGCAATGCCAATATTCATTGCCCTATATCAGGTTTCTATATATGCTCCATTATAATCCTATAAAACCACTATCATACATGCAGTCTGTGGTTGAACATTGATATGTGGAACATTGCTAAACTACAAATTCGTTGGTTTAAAACAACAGAAATTTGTTATTGTACAGTTCTGGAGGCTAATGGTTCAAAATCAAGGTATCAGCCGGGACATTCTCCCTCAGAAACCTGTAGGAAATAATCCTTCCTCGCCTCTTCTAGTTTCTGGTGTTTGTAGCAATCCTTGGTGCTCCTGTTTTGTAGATATACCACTCCAATCTCTACTTCTATAATCACTTAGCCATCTTCCTTCTTTGTGTGTCTCTGTGTCTTCACACAGTATTCTCTTCTCTGTGTGTGCTCATGTCCGGATATCCCTCTTCTTATAAGGAGACCAGTCATGTTGGATTAAGGTCCAAACTAATGACCTCATCTTATCTTGATTATATCTGCAAAGACCCTACATACAAATAAGGTCACATTCACATGTACTGAGGATAAGAATCACAACAGATCTTTTGAAGAGTACAAAATTCAACCCAGAACAGTAACCATTTGGTCACCGTATGAATGGTACTTTGGAGAGTATATTCTATTAGTAAGTGTAATGAAATAATAAATGTAAGCTGGCATTGTTCCAAGCAGATTGAATGTATGATCACCTTATCTGTAATACAAACTAGCCACCCACTTCAGTTTTTGTTTTCATGTTGACCTACAAATTCCCTTAATCTCTAGTTTGATTGAGTCCTAGTCCACAGGTTGGCAAACATTTTCTGTAAAGGACTATCTAGTAAATATTTTAGCCATCATGGGCCATATAGCCTGTTTCACTCTAGACAGTACATGAATAAATGAGTCTGATTGTGTTTCAATAAAATGCAATTTACAAAACCAGTTTCCTGGTAGATTTGGCCTGAGTGTGATAGTCTGGCAGTGATTACTGTAGACCACATAAGGGGAGGGAAAAGAGCATACTCTGTGAATTCCTGCAAGAATTCTTTATATATTGGTGAGATTAATGTGTTCTTTGTGCTATTGGCTGAATTGTGTCCCCCCACAATTTATATGGTGAGGTACTAAACCCTAGGATCTCAGAAAGTGACTGTATTTGGAGATGGGCTTTAGAAAGTTAATCAAGGTGAAATAGGATCATATAGGTGGGCCTCAATCCAATATGACTGATATTCTTATAAGAAAAAACAAGATTAGAACAAAGATAGCACACAGGGTTGTATCTGTAAGGAAATAACAAAAAGGTGGCCATCTTCAAGCCAAGGAGCGAGAACTCAAAAGAAACCAAACCTGTGGATACCTTATTCTTGAATTTCTAGCCTCTGGAATTGCAAAAGATAAATTTATGTTGTTTAACCTGTGGAGTCTATGTTATTTTGTTATAGCAGCCCTGGCAAACTAATATTCTTTGTGATATAAGATGTGATATAAGATGCAAATGTTTTTTCACCTCTTAATCAATTGATTTGGTTTTTGTGAGGCAGAAGTTTTGATTTTGATGGCATAGAATATATCCACCATTTCTGCATATTGTCTTTTACTTAAAAAATCTTTCCATATATATTATTCAATGAAGAATTATCCTATGTTTCCTTCTGATGCTTTTATGCTCCCATATTTTGCATATTTAAATTTTTATCTGTTTGCAATTAAACCTTATATGAGTTACAAACTGTGTATGCAACTTTTTGTTTTTCCCCAGATTGCTATCTAGTTTTCCCAGCACCATTCTTTGCATATTTTATTTTTCTCATCACTGGTTTATAATGCCACCTCTTTCATACCTAATGTTCTGTATATATAAGTATCTATCTCTAAAATTCCTGTTCCAGTCTTTCTAGTTCTATGGTAGTATTGCATATGGTATTACATAATTGAGTTACTGAGCCTTGTTGGTATATATCTCATAGGGCTAGTTTCCCTACATTGTTCTTGTTGTTTTTCAGAATTTTTAAAAGATTTAATTTTTTTATTATATTAAATTTGTCTTGTCCCTACAACTCCACAAAAATATTTCTGAGTTCTCTTATCATTTTCACTAGTTTTAAAATGATTTCTTTTGGAGCTTCCAGATATAACATTGTATCATCTGTAAGTGGTAATAATTTTGCCTAAACCTTTTCTCTCTTGTTGAACTGCATTGGTGAATATCTCCCATAGAATGTTAAACACAAAAGGTGAGAGTGATCATCTTTACCTTGATCTGACATTTAGTGTGAATGCCTTTACTGTCTCTTCATTGCTTAGTATAATGGGTTGAGATGGGTAAATGTTTTCATGTTAAAAACATATCCATTACATATGAACACATCTTTCTTGAGCAACTACTGTATACTAGTATCGAGGTAGAGACTCACTGTTGCCTCATTATTAGGCACAAGTGAAGGCTATATTTCCCAGTATCCTTTTATGTAGGCATGAACACCAGCTGAATTGTAAGCAATAGAATTTGAGCAGAAGAGACATCTGTCATTTGTAACCTGAAGCAATTAAGAGGTGAGAACCTACTCTCTTTTACTTTGCTCATTGGAAGGCCAGACAAAAGAGGTTCTGTAAGAGATTACAAGGATGCCCCGAGGGAAAGCAGTTTAAAAAAAGAAATATGTCGTGATGCTTGCTCAGCACTTGGAGGTGGAAAGTAAAATTTGATACACAGAAATCGACAGCTTCTATAGAATGTATGAAGACAGCAATCAATTAAAAATGTAAAGATAGAAATTATTTAATTTATAGTAACATCAAAAATGAAAAAAGGGAGCCAATTGGCACGAGAGGCTGAACCACCATGGCTGCTGGCCGAGCGTGGGAGGGGGTGTGTTCCCATAGGGTGAGCGGGCTTCGTCAACCGTGGCCAGACTGAAATCATGGCAGGTCCTGAAGCTGATACCCAATTCCAGTTCACTGGCATTAAAAAATATTTCAACTCCTACACTCTCACGGGTAGAATGAACTGTGTATTGGCCACATATGGAGGCATTGCTTTGATGGTATTATACTCCAAGTTAAGATCTAAAAAAACTCCAGCTGTGAAAGCAACATAAATAGATACTAAGTTAAGCTCCCATGCTTAGAGAAGCTGATGTCAACTCATCACATGATGATTCAACTTGTACAATAAATTATGAACCTGGAAAAAAATGAAATATGGGCCATTGCCTTGCTAAGCTGTGTTCTTTGAGCTATGGCCACTACCATGTTTTCCTAAGCTTTGGACCCCTCCCCTGCCTTGGGGAGGTGAATCCTCTCTTTCTCTAATTTACTTTCTAAATAAACTATATTTTTTAATCTAAAAAAGTGAAAAATGACCTAGGAGCAAACCTGAACAAAAAATGCTGACCAATATGAACAACAAAAACTTAAATCACATTTGAAGAACAAAATTCAGTATGTGAACAAACTAAAAGGTCTACCATGAATTTGAGTAAAAGAAAAACTTTACACGATACCAAATCCTCCAAGAAGATGTGTGCACATAGTAGAAGGGCCAACTTGTCCTGGTGGTGTACTCAGAACTTTTCTGGTATTTGCACTGAAAATCCCACATCTTGGGCAACTCTTCAGTCTCAGGCAAACTGAGAGGATTAGTCATCATAGCATAAGGTTATATTTATTGCAATACTCTTTGTAAGAGAGAAAGGTTAAATCTACCCAAAAGTCCATCAAAAGTGCACTGTTTTGAATAAACATGCTACACCTAATCAACGGAGTGCTCTGTAGCATGGTGGGAAGATGGAGTGTGAGAGGGGAAAATAAGTTTGAGAACTATGCATACCTATGGAGTGACTTATTGGACTCGTATGAAAGAAAGAGTAGGAAGAAGGAAAGAAGGAAGGGAGGGAGGGAGGAAGGGAAGGAAGGTCAGATGAAAATTTTCATCATATAACTGTTTTATAAGATACTGAGTAAAGTACATATTTACTTATATTTTAAAAAATAAACAATTATTTAATAAACAATTGATGACTTTAAAACAGATAATGATAAAATGAGTGAGGAGACAGGAATAGGAACTAAGCCTACCCAAATGTATAAGCTTTTATCATCTCGTCTTAGGAAAAATGTACATTTTAAAAGACTATTAAATCAAAAAGTAAAAAAAAGATTATAAAAATAAAAAAGAAATGGAAACAAATGATCTGTGTATCAAGTTGGTGACAAAATCACAGAAAGAGGAATTATTTCAAGTAACTTTGAAATACAGTATTTTGAATGAACATCCCTAGTGGGATTTATTCCAAAGACAAAAAAGAACGTCAAAGTTGTCTTAAATTTCTATCAGTAGACTTATAATGAAATGAAACTGGTATTCTTATTTTGAAATTATACACTCAGATACATACACACACACATATATGGTTGGAACACATAAAATTGCTAATATGCTTGTAACTATTTGATTCATTAAAAGTTAACTTAGACTGGGTGCAGTGGCTCATGCTTATAATCCCAGCACTTTGGGAGGCTGAGGTGAGAGGATTGCCTGAGCCCACAAGTTCGAGACCATCCTGAGCAACTTGGTGAGACCTCATTTCTACAATAAATCAAAAAATTAGCCGGACGTGGTGGTACATGCCTGTAATTCCAGCTACTTGGAAGACTGAGGTGGAAGGATCACCAGAGCCTAGCAGGTTGAGGCTGCGGTGGCCATGAGAGTGCCACTGTGCTCCAACCTGGGCACCAGTGAGACTCCGACAAAAAACAACCAACCAAAAAAGTTAACTTAAAATGGTTCAGCCTAATATAGATAAATAGATGGACAGATAGATTAGAATCAAGCAAATAAATAACCGTGATAATGTTAAGAATCAAGATTATGACCTAAGAGAAATTGTGTATAATTTGAATAAAAATTACAGCATAAAATCAATATTTATTTTTCTTTTTCTAAAATCTGGTGTTTTCCTAGCTCTACCAAGTTAAAAAAAAATAGAGTCAGTAACAACTTAGTAGCAATTATCATCCCTCTCATCCAGATTATTTTCTCTGAATTTTATTTTTTTTCTGAAAAAAATTAGGTAGGGCTGCTTAGAGAAAATCAGCTCCACATCTGGGAAGGATAATTTGCAAGATAAACTTGAGATATCTTGCGCCTACAAGCAAAGGAAAGAGACAGCAAAATGACCCTGGGGTTGACTTGAAATGTCTTCCACTGATAAGGAAAGAATGACTTAGGAATTAAAAGAAAAAAAGTCTATAATGCATTAAAGTATATCAAAATATGCTAAAATTCGTAAGTTCATTAATGGTTCTTAGAAAAAAAAAACTAAAGATCTCTGGAGATTGCTTAAGTATTATGTAATTATTCTGAAAATTGAAAAGAACAAAAAGAAGAAGAGGAGGAGGAGAAGGAGGGAGAGAAGAGAGAGAAGAAAGAGCAGGAGGAGGAGGACACAAGGAAGAAGGAGAAAAAAGGAGGAAGATACCTCAGCAGATAGGTCAGATAAGGACTGACAATTGACCATGGGTTTTAGAGATATGGAGGTTGCTGGCGAACTTGAAAGATGTGTTTTTGATGGAGCGGTGGAGGAGTAAGATTGAATGAATTTGGTTTTAAGAGAAAATTGGAGAAGAGGTAAGTCAAATTAGCAAGGAATTTTTTTTTTGGGTGACATTCTGCCGCCAAAGATCACAGAAATGGAACAGTAGCTACTACTCGAGGATGGGGCAGGGAAATGTTTTTATAAGATGAGAGATAATACAGTTTGCTTATATACTGATCAGAACGACATAGTACTGAGAGAAAAAGTGATGATGCAGACAACCTTGAAGATAAGTTTTGAAAAGGTGCTTTCCAGTAGGTGAGAGTTATGCTAGAAACTGGCCATTTCTGACAGATGTGATACTCCTGTAACAGACAACCTCTGCTTGATTTCCCAGTTGACCTGGCCGAGACACTCTGAGAACTGCACTCTGGTCTGGGATTCATTCCTATTTATTTAATTCTCATTTCTTCTCTCTTGACTTTCGGAGGGGTCAGACCTGCCAAAACTCTCCCTGCCTTCTGCTTCATCACACTTTAGCCTTCGCAGATGGTTCTCCAGCAGATTCTATACACTTCAAACCCTGTGTTAACATGTACTTCTTGGTGGACCCAGATTAACTTACCCTGTGGAAATATCTTCAATTATGCTTCACGAGGAAATAGCCATTTGATAAAAAAATTCTAATTCTTCCATAGAAATCCAATATATTACATATTCTCTTTGTCTTAGTTTGGCAAATTATTTTACCTTGGAAAATTTGCCTACTTCATTCCAAATTTTGAATTTATTTATGCATAACTTAGCAAAATAACCTCTTATGATTTTTGTACTTTCCTTGCTTATTTTTTGTTTTGCTTATTGTGCTTTTCCCCTTTTGTGGCAATATCTCTTCAGCAGCATTGGTAAACATTTGGAAGGCGATTCTGGATAAAACAAATTGCTAGTTATTGAATTGCATCATTATCTTTTCTCTAGTTCTTGAATACTGTTGTGATTCCACTATTGTTTTCTTGTTGTCAGCAATCATCTGGTTATAGTTTAGAGTGATATTTTGATGAACTCCACTATTCACCAGGTACAAAGGTGACAAATATCATTTATTGTCTTTGTGCCTTGTCATGCTTGACTATTGGTTAATTTACAGATGACTTTTACTGAATCACATCTTTTCCACTAGTTAAATCAGCTCAGGCCAACTTAGACGGTCATTTGAATAGATACTTTTGTGTGGTGGGATGACCTTTGGAGTCATTAACCAATATTAATTTCTTTCTCCACGTCTCTTCCACTCTTTTTCCCTTCCCTTTGAGTCCAGTGAGTTTAGGGAGGAAATTAATTATTTTTCCCCAAGGAAGGTAGGGCATAAAGATCTCAGAAACAACAAAAGAATCAATTGAGTTTCTAAAACCGACTTTAAAAACCCATTAACAGATGTGGGGATTTAAAGGGACAGACTCTTGATTCTTAAGACCTGAGTTTTTGGAGAAAGATAAAGAGAAGATTTTGTATTTGGCATGCTTTGTTTTGTTTTAGATCTGGACGCTTGGCATCAGGTAACAAAAGCAAGTACCAAAATAAATTTATTTTCGCGTCATGGATGAGTAAACATGAAGAGTTAGGCTACTTTATCCTCAGAAAGAAGGTTGAGATTCAAGTGGGAGGAGGGTGAGGACATGTTTTGAGAGAAACATTAGTGGGGCCCCAGACAAGGGGTCCCCTCATATTGCAGAAGGCAGAGTTGGCATTTGTAGACTGTGTGCCTGCCCCTGAGGGAAGACTGCCTTCTACTAGGATAGGAAAGAAACAGGTTCCCCATTTAAAGGAGTGTCTCCATTGAGGTGTTCCAATCTCTGTTCTCATCTAATACCCTGCCTCATGATCACACACCTACAGTAACTAGTCAAGCATTTCATCAGGCATGGGAGGGCATTCTCCTTTTTAGTAGCCCAGGAATATGTTAGTATAGGGCCTGGAACATCCAGAGGAGTCCTTCTCCCATCTCTACTCTGAGGCTCTGAGGAAAACATGACAGTGCTTTTCTGAGATTACCAAGAGAGTGCTGAAACTATAACAAATGAGACAGGCGTGGAACTGTATGGGATAGGTTTTGTGGTTTTGTAGACGACTCTCTAACAACCAGAACCATCACATGTGACACCCTTAGTGCAATACTTAAACCTCAAGACACTGGGATTTTTTTTCAAATATAATATATAGTATATCATGTACATAATCATGCTTGCCCCCAGTCTTTATTTATATTTAAAATATAAAAAAACTGGTCCGGCACAAGGACAAGATTTTATAAATAAACCATTTTAACTCACTAATTATTTTTTGCTACTTACTTCTAACTCAATAGAGGCACTTCACTTTTATAAATAAAAAAAATTTGTCCATTCTTTTGCATTTAAAATTTTTAACTATTCGAGTCATAAAATTTGGCACTGATTGGTTTTGTATGGAGACTGCTAGAAAAGTACAACCTCCAACTGCCATACACATTTTCTTAGTAAACTGCTCTCTCCATAGAATTTATACAGGATAGTTTAATATATGACATCAGAAATACTGATAAAACTTTCATAATGTAAATGTTTTTATAGAGACATAAAAGGCATACCAACATATGTATTCAATTGAAATATATGTATTTATGTATTTATTCAATTAAAATATATAAAGTCTCCATATATGGTACCAACAAAAAAAAATCCTTTGGTCTTCCATGAGTTCTATTAATAGAGCACCAAATACACCTCACAACACTCATGAACTGTTTTCTTCCGTGTGTTCATTGAAATAGGTTGCTATATTGTATACAACTTAAACAATCCATAGTTTTTCTTCAGCTTCCCACACACTGGGGGCTTAATTTAGAAAAGAAATGTTTAAAAAACACTTAAATAAAATGCATTACTAATTAATATAATACAATAAAGACATTTTAATATTATAGTACATTCTTAATTATCACCAGAAAAAATCTTCTAAAAAAAACTGTCATGAACATTACATTGTACCATAGGCACAACTAGGTTTGGTCAAATTCCCTTTTACTTGAGCTACCCAATAAACTTATAATTCTCAAATGTCCAATCAAATCACTTATGTTGGTGAGGGGTGGCGATGAGTGGGCATAATGCAAGAGAATATTGAGTACACGATTGTCAAGAAGACCTAACAGATCATAGAGACCCGTTTGACCATTCTGATGATCTTAAAGAGACTAAAACAAGCTACTTGGGGGCCAAAAGAGAAGCAAAAACCAAACTGAGAAAGAATGGTAAGGTGGAAAAGGGGAAGGGAAGCAAAAGAGAAATGGTAAGATTAAGACCGATAGGGGAAGAAATAATATGAGAGAGTGTAGATTGGGGGTGGCTTGCTGGCCTGGTGACTGAGAAGAGAAGGGGAATAAACTAATACAGAATTATGCGAATGCTTTTTTTCATTGATACAATGCTTTGTAATTCTCGCAATAACTATTTAAAACAAAACAAGGAGCTCTAACTTGTCCCATTTTGTAAATGAGGCAAATGAAATCAGAGAGAAATCATTAACAGAAGCAAGCATACACCATGCCAGAATTGGGACTAAAAGTGGGTGGAAGCAATAGAATCCTAAATTAGTACTATGAGAGAAAGGTTCCCTTTCAAATTGCAGTATAAACCATCTTGTCCAATGGTATTCACGATATTTGCAGTGAAACTGAAAGGTGAGACCTGTGAGTTGGCATACATTAAAAGAAAAAAGTAATATCGACACATCTATTAAAAGTTCAGAATAAGAATAAAAAATGCTGTAAAAGTACAGTATTTCCAAACCTTATTTTAAAACAATTGAGCAAATTGCACAGCTTGACAAGTTCTGGTGACCAATGGAATGTTCTTTGTATATTTCAGGCTAGAGTATGTAGGTTTTGATTTTAGAAGTGCTTATGCAAGAAAAGATTATAAATAATGTTGTTGTCTTCATTCTCATTGAAAAGGCAAAGTATTTTATACGAACCAACCCAATTGCATATGCCATATAGCTTATTAGTGGGAATACTCTGGTGTTTTAAAGTCTGCTGAGGCACTAAGAAGTTAGATGATTCTGATGAAAAGCATTACGTTGACCATGGGGTTGTAGAAAAAAGAAGGTGAATATTTCAGAAATGAACAGCACAACATGTTTTCACCTATCAAACATTAATTGAAAATGGTTTATTTGGTAAAATTTATTTCCATCAGGTACAAACTAATCTAGCACTACCAATTTGGAGCTGAATTCAAGAGTTTAAAATACTATATAGTCAATTATTTTTAGTTTAGTTAAAATAAAATTTCCTGGTAATGCAAGAATAAGAGTTCATTACATAATACATATGTATATAGAGAAGGAATCTTAAATATTTTATAAACATGTCATTTTTGGAATACATTTGGATGATTCATTTAAATGATTTTTCTCCTGTATAGAGATGAACTCTAAAGAGGAGAGTCTCTATAATTTTAAAACACTTCCTAACTTTTTTTCAGTACAATAAATAGGCAACCAGATAATCTGGACTTTGAGGGGCATGTTGGCGACCAAGAAAATATTCTTGCTCTCAAAATCTTTTTACTTTAATTATCTGGCATTAGGATTCTCTCCTCAAGTACTGTCAAAGAGAATGGAAAGAGGGAGAGGCATCTTAACCGTTAACCAATTCTCTCTCTCTCCTCTTTTATTTATTCATTTCTATCTCCTTCATAGATACTTTTAAGAAAACCAGAAGACATGTCTTTGGGGGGAAAAAAATTACCCAAGTCTTGGCTTACTAGAAATGACTCTGGGAAATGCACATAATTTATCTGATTTTAAGTGACTTTTGTCAAGCAGAGATAGGAACAGCACCTATGACATGGGACCCTTGAGAGGATTAAATGAAACAATGGAATTAAAGTTCTTACCACAGTGCCAGGGGCATAGTAAACTCACAATAAACCTTTACCATTCTTATTGGGGAAAGAGTGTTGTCAATTATTCTAGTTATGATTAATTGGAAATTCAATTGATCTGCCCTGCTAATGATCTTCAAAGCAATTCCTGAAAAAAATAATGCACTGCCCTGTTTTTCTGCTACATATAAATAGTGGGAAATGAAAGTTCAACCTGAAATTAATTTCAGATGAAAATGTGTTCTTCGAATGGTCTTAGGGTAAAACTTCCTCTGACATAAAGGGGAGGTTAATGGCAATGGCCAGTTCAGCCTGGCACCACTGGAAGAACATGGTTGAATCTACTGTGGGCTCAAGGTCTACTCTTGTCTAAGTGGCCACAGAGAGATTTTATAATGCTAATTGCTGTGGTCTACCATTGACAAGAACCTGAGTCTAGGGACTCAGATGTTTTCAGCAATGGCATAATTTTGTATTACAACCAAATATCTAGGGAAGAATTTGAGGTCAACTAGTTTCCAATGGAATCTAATCAATTCATACACAGAAGTATGGCACATTTGCGGCTAGATTTAAATAGGTTCTGAAATGAATACTCAGAAAATATTATTCTCACTTAATTTAGATTTCTGTTAAGTTTTGGTGAATTTTGGCTCACTGGTGTGCTGGATGCATTAAGTTAAGATACTGTACCATGAAATTTATATGATAAAAATAGGTAATTATCTTCTTTTGAAGTAAAAGTGCATGCAGTTGTATGATTCTAAGTCTTTTTTTTAATGGAACCCAGTTTGTTAATTTTTTTTTTTGCCTATCTGAGAGCTCTGATTTCTCTTTGAATTCATTTTCAAGTTGTCTAGACATCAGCAGCTTAACCCTAGAGCTTAATTCCACCACTTTCTGAAATTTTTGTTGTTGAGGTCAAAATAACTTAGAAAGAAAAATAGCTTTTATGAAAAGTCTAATAAAAAAACACAACATTATCTTTATCCTTTACGTAAGAGTCTGTATTTATCTGAAGACCCATATTGTCAAATCACTGGGAAAGACATTTAAGAAACTTTCCTGAATTTACTTTTGTTTCCTTCATTTGCATTTCTGCTTCTAACTCCAAGCCCCAGCTTCGATTAAATTCATCTTTCTATTATGATAGATGAGAAGGACATGGTATATATATTTCTCAAGTGGTAGGCTCTTTTCCAAACATATTTTCTCTTCCTAACTTCCAATGGTTTCCCCTCACTTATATTTAAAACAAGTTTTCACAGAAAACTAAAAAACCACTTGGTGTCCTTAGAGATGCTCTCATGCAACTTTTATTTTGGGTTCACATGAGAAACAAATGAGGAACCATAATTGTGTGATAATCACTATAAAGAAAATAATATATTAATTATCCTGGGTTTTAGGAAACATTTTTACTGTATGTAAAGGTGGATGGAAGTGAAAGTGAGGAATTTCATAGGGAAAACACTCAAATAGGTAAAAAGATAAAAAATAATCTCAGTGTGAAATTATAATAACCTTCTTATCATTTCAGTCGAATTGAAACATATTTTCCTTGTGTTTGTGCAGTCTAGGGAATTAAGGATGTTAAAGAGAGAGATATCATTGTATGAACTCATTTGAGGGCAAAACCGTTGTCTTCTAAGACTTTAGTTTATGTTTGAATTAAAGTGTGCAAATGAATATTTATGATTGGATGAGTACCACTTAATAATAATTATGTTATTAAATTTATGTTCACATACTATACTTCATTAAATAAATTTGTAAAATATTCCTTTCAAACTTGTATTAGTATAGCAGATTTATATTTATTTCAGCAATGTTTTTAGTCTTTAGTTCAGTTAAATAAACTTTCATTTTCATTTAAGATTAATCTAAGGACTGGGTATCAATAAAGAAAGGTTTGAATGCCTGAAAACACATCTTCCTGTTTTTTAGTCCCTTCTCTATTGTATTAATTCCAATTTCTAAATGAGCATTTAGGAAACTAACAATGTTGATATTGAATAAATTCATGTTCTTTGTATGTTTTCTTTTGTGATGTGGTTAGTATAAGATTAGGGATACCTTCAAGGTTTGAGGTCTGGAAATACTGATTTGTTTTTCATAATTGCCTGCATACTTTTAGAAGTAGCATTCTTTTTGGTAAAATATAATCGGCTTTTCTCTTGTCTAATAATAACGTATGAGCTCTTCCTTTTTACTCAGTGCTTAACTGTGGTGTCAGGCTAAGCTAAGCCTCACACATTCTGAATATTCAATACTTTACATTTTATCACATTATCTTTACTGGTTGTAGTTCACCAATCCCTCGAAAATAGTTTAACAGCACTTTTCTGCTCTCCCCCAAATTAAGGTTTCATTTACACATTGTTTCTTTGTGATTTCTTCCCCCTCAGAAATAACCTCTTAACTATTATTATCACGTCCTAGCAGAAATCAGGGCTTAAATAGAGAAAGCTCACACAGAATTTCAGATCTCATGCTTATCTGTCTGCCAACCCGTGGTTGATTTGATGTTAGAAGTTAAGTGCCATCACTGACTTCAAGTGTGATGGATATTTCAAACTCTTATTTTATTTCATTTCTCAATGAAATGAAATAATACCATCAAAATTTGTTTTCCAGTGTAGAATTTTATGTATGGCTTTTAACAATCGATGGGTCATTCATTCCTAACCCCTATGTTGTTTGCTGGCTACCTGGGACTGTTAAATTGGATAGTGCCAAGGCAGCAGCAAGGGCCCCTGATTAACCTGCTTATTCATACAAGCTGTTTGGATATCTAGGAAATGATTTCACTCAAATTTTTCCACTTCATTTCAAATTGCCTTGCCTATAAATGTCAGTGTTTCTCTGTTGCTTTAGTATCTCAATAAGTTCCTATTACTTCCAAAGCCACAGAACAGTGGCTTTCAGAATGTGCTCCCTGGGCAGCATATCAGCATCATCTGGGAATTCACTTGAAATGCAAATTCTAGAGTTCTACCCCTAAATTCCTGAATCAGAAACTCTAAGAGAGGGTTCTGCAATTTGTGTTTTAATGAGCCATCCATGTTTGAAATCACTGTCAGATCTTATGCAGCTTATTATCTGTATTGCTTAGCATGGTAGCTATAGAGAGTAGAAACAATATCTCATACCATGATAAATTGCATTTAAAACTTCAACTCTTATATTCATTATTTTTAATAAGAGACTTTGCAGTTGCTCTTATTAAAGAGGCATAGGGTATTTTTCCATCCCTTCTATTTGTACGGTCTTTTACTTGCTTTGGCCCATAGTATATAGTGAAGGTGATTTTATACCAGTCCTGAGCTTGGGCCTCAAGAGTCCTTACATAGTTCTACTTATTTTCTTCTGTAACTTATCCATTACTATAAGAACATGCCTGGATTAACCTTCCGGATGACGAGAGTCACATAGAACTAAGAGAGGGTGCTCTAATCATCCAAGCTGAGGACAGCCTATATCAATCAACAGTTAGTTGATCCTCTGACAAGATCAGAAAAAAACGAGTTCTTGCATTTCCCCCCCATGGCTACAAGGTTAGCAGGTTAACTCCAGACATGTGAACAATAAACACTTACTGTTGTAAGCCACAGAGATTTTGTATTTTTATCAAATGTTATCATGGCAAGAAAATCTTTTTTTTTTTAGGTGTGATAGATGTCAGCTGATTGTTATTCTAGAGAATGGACTGTTTTAAACACATGAAAGACATGAAGACATTGCGTCTAACTCAATGTTATTTTGACATTTATAGTAGTCTAAAAATATCAGAACATAATTCACGAAGAAGCAATAAAAGCCCAGCATCATAGAATAGGAGAACTCCTAATTTAAGTTTATATCAAGCAAAATTTCTCCCGTATTGTGAAGATTCCCTGGCCTATCTTTTTGTCAAGAAGCAAATTGGGATTTGGATATAACTCTTTAGCTAACTTTAAAGAGATGTGATAAGTTCAGTTATCTGTGACTTAGCTTTCTTCCACTCGTCTTTTATTTCTTGGCCTTCTTACAGTCAAAACTACTGAACTGAAATCTGTCTTCTTTCTGAATAATACTTTTCAAATTATAACAATGACATTTCTTGAATAGTACCTTATGAAGCAGACAGAAATGCATTTTTTTCAGCTTTCCCCTCACATTCAGAGCGACATCTATTTTCTAATTAACTCTACATTTATCTTTTCTAAGATTGACAGAGTTCATCATTACAGATTGAATATTTATTATGAAACCATATCAATTTCTACAGTTTTTAAAGCACCAAGTAAAGGCCACTGCACAGAAGGATGTTTTGATGATAATTTAAATACTATTGTTCTTTTTTCTTAAACTTGAATTACTCACTAAATGGTATGCTAATTATCTTAAGCAGTTTTTGAAGTTTCTAAAGGAACAGAACTTTCTTGTAAGTTGCAATGGGAACCCTGTAAACATCAAGTTTATTGTAAGGTAATAGTTCTTAGCCTTTGGAGGTGAACATCAACTTCTCATATGGCTAAAAAGTTCATATTCCTTGACCACACTTCCAGAAATTCTGATTTAGTAGGTTTAGGGATAGGCCCAGAAATCTGGATTTACAACCATTGACCTAGGAATGTGTTACATGTTAACATTTTTAACACCCCTTTAAAAATACCAGCATGCGGCAAGTAGCTATTTAGAATCTCATATTTTATAACAGAATAATCATATGCTTTAAAAAAATTCAGCCATCTTCTTAAAAATATAGCGTATTACCTTACATAAGGTAGCAACAGAAATGAGATCATCAACGGTTTTTGGAAGGTCAGGTTTACGTTGGGAGACAATGAGAAGACTAGGAAGATGATGCAATTCACCATGTATTTACAATTTTATGTCTTACAACACATATGTGCAGTGAGTAATATATGTAAAACCACTTTTCAGTTTTGAAGTACCTTAGATATATAATAACTAGTCTTTTGACTATATAGAACAGGACTTTAGAAATAATTTCTTTATCATTAAAATTTTAAATCTGAGTGCCATCAATATGGGCAAGGAAAAGTTGGTGTTGATGCAAGAATAATATTAAACAATTTCTGAAAAATATAACTGAATGTCTTTCTAAGTTATGTTTCAGGATGGATCTAAGATAGCTGTGAAATGATGAATAATCTGAGACATTTACTTTCAAAATTTCTGAAAGCATAATAAAAAATATTGTAGAGAATCCTTGGTACTCAGCTAGCTATTGAGGAACCTCAAGAGAAAAGATTATAACACAGAAAGTCCACAGTATACCCAGTTTATATTAGGTGGCTATTATAAACTGAGTTTGAGACAATGCACCTGAAAATTCTTTGAATTCTATGCAGTACCAAGAAAAATCGGGGATAGCTCTAATTATGAATGATCACATTCAAAGACTTCACCTAAGAGTCAGACTTACCTTCATAATGTTAGATGATATCCAATTGAGATACCCTATTGTTGACAGGTATTGTATTCCAGAAAGTTTGCCCCTTCAGAATAATTTTCTTTTATTTAGAAGGACTATTGTACTGTGTTGAAGCTGATTCTTAGTATACCCTTAAAATGTGCCTGAATATCCAATGTGTGCCAAATCTTAGAATAATAGGGATAAAAAGGCAATTATCCATCTGGGGTCATAACCCACATTTTTTTCTTGGGCCCATCCTCTGTTGGACTGGATAGGATAGAGTACTAGGTTGAAATCAGACACATGGACCACATGTCTTGAAGTTATTTTAGTGTTTTATAATTCTCCAACTCTACCAGTCAGCTTGCTCATTTAAAAAAATCTGATATATGAGGATTTTTAACATTTCCATTCCTTACATTGGTGCTTAATGCCATCAATGGGTTAGAAAAACCATTGAAGTAACTATAATAGAGAAAAGAAGCCTCACTGTTTGGTTTTGGAAAATTATTTCCTAAATCAGATTCTGTTATTTGGTGGAATGCAGCCCAAATGTAAATGATTAGAATCTTATCATTAAGATAATTATGATAAAACTAAGAAAATACTGTCAATGCAAAAGGGAAACCTACAAAAATATGTTGCTTATAGTGGATTGCTAAACATCTCTTATATTCTTTAACTCATGAACTAAATAGGAACAATGTTTGCATTTAGTTATAAGTATGTGACACAGGTTTAAATTAGAACATTCTTTACTGTATGGAAACTAGACCCCAATTTTGCTCTCTCAATTTTTTTTGTAATTTGATTCATTTAATAGATATCCATTTAGTGCCTATACAATGCCAAGCACTAGTTTTGGTACTAGGGCTACAGCTGACAAATAAACAGACACTAGTAGGTGGCACTGATTTAAGGAATTGCACTCTAATACATTCTTTTGCATCTGATGGTAAAGCATAACAACAGCAGTTGTGGAGATAAGCACTGGCAGTACCAAAACTTTTGGTATGACTATGTGGTACCTAGGATTGAGGAGCCAACATTGTAGCAAAGATGTACTGGTACACTGATTCTGGGCTTGGACGTGTGAATTACTAGGTCTAATGGGATATTAACAAACAGGAAACGAGTGCTGCAATATCTTGCAGAGAACCATGTGTCTTTTTTTTCTTCCTTTTTCACCCTGTGACATGAAGGTTTGGGGAGTCCGTAGGGAGGACACTGAGACACCCAGAAGCCAAGAGATGGTGTGACTTGTCCAGATAATCTCATCTCAGAAGAAATCACAGAGAAGGAGGAGAAAGAAAGAAATGACTGATTCTCAGAAATAAAAGTAAATATAAACAAGTTGGAGACATCAAACTAAAAGGTTTCTGCATGGTAAAGGGAACAGGAAGAAGGTGTACAGGACAAGAAAAAATATCTGCAAACCATATACCTGATAAGATGGTAATATCCTGTTAGTTTACTGACTTGATTCTGTTCCTTTTGTTTTGTTTTGTTTTTCTCTCTGTAAACCCCATCTTTGTATAGAGGAATAGCATACCAATAAGGAGGTTGGTTAGCTTGTATGTTAGCATCATTGTATGTTTTAGTTTTTTTTTTTTGTATGGGAGTTGGTTAGTTTGTAGCTGTGGTTTATTGTCTTTATCTGTTCAGTTTTTGTGTCTCCATTTGTTGGTACACTCGTCTGTTTTCCCCCTTACTCCTTTCTCTTTCCACCCCCCTCTTCCCCTCACTGCCCACTCCATTCTTTTCCCCCTGTTAACCTCATTTTATTTCAGGGAGTAAACCTACAACCCAACTGCATGGACAGATTCCAAGGCAGTGGGACGTGGGTTTCAGATTATCCATACACCTGTCAGTAAATAACAGGATCTGCAGATAGATTTTGAACCACAGCTCCCCCCTTTAGTAAATCTCAAAACTGCAAAAAGGACTGCCCCCAACCTACAGTCCAACTCCAGAATTGAACAAAGCAAGAGGATATACAAAAAGAAGCATAGGAGATTGAACAAACAAAAGAAAAATCAACCCCTCCACCCCTAAATAACAGAATTAAAGAAGACAGTGAAGTGGAGGGAAGGAAAAAGTAGGGAGGAAAAATCTGCACAAATGAAGAAAAACCAAGGATGAATATAGGTTTCACACAGACCCCTGGGAGGTCAGACACTGAGAAAAAAAGACTTTGGAACACAAACAATGAAGAGCCCCCAGAAGGACTGGTCACATGCAACAAACCCAGACATCAAGACATTAAGAGAGAGAATTAAAAAAATTAAGGAGAGACAAGAAGAAAATAGGAAGGAGCTGATGACAGAAATACAGCAGTAAAAAATACTGTGATGGAAATAAGTAACAAACTAATAAGCATGGAAAGCAGAATTAGCCAAGCAGAAGAAAGAATTTCTGAGCTTGAAGACCAAAACACAGAACTAACCCAAACTGTCAAAAACATAGAAAAGAAACTTAAAAAAGGCAGAACAAAACATTCAAGAGATGAATGATTACTTCAAGAGAAAAAAACCTAAGAATAATTAGCCTTCCTGAGGCAGAGAGAGAAACAGAGGCCACACTGGAACAAACATTTCATGAAATCATTCAAGAAAACTTCCCTCATCTCATCAGTGATGCAAAAACTCAAACACAAGAGATTCAGAGAACCCCTGCAAGGCAACAAATGAAAAGATCAACTCCCAGACACATAATAATTTGCCTAAACAAAGTAGCTGTAAAAGAAGAAAATGCTAAAGGCAGCAAGAGAAAAAGGTCAGACTACCTGCCAGGGAAGACCAATTAGAATAGCAGCAGATTTATCTATAGAAACCCTCCAGGCTAGGAGAGCTTGGAGCCCTATCTTCAAAGTTCTAAAAGACAAACAATTTCAACCAAGAATAACCTACCCAGCCAAGCTAAGCTTCATCAGTGAGGGAGAATTGAAATCTTTCCCAGATATTAATCCCTAAGAACCTACACTGCCACCAGACCACCTCTACAAGAAACACGTAAGAAAGTACTCAACATAGAGGGAAAGGAAAAAAGAGCAACAATGTTCTTCACAAGAGTGCAGGCAAAAGATTAAAAACACACATGAATCAACTCCATAACCAAAAGAAAGACAACAAACAAACAGGAACAACAACAACAACTCTGTAAGAACCTTATGATAGGGATCAACTCTCACATTTCAATAATTAGCCTAAATGTGAATGGACTAAATGCACCACTGAAAAGACATAGAATGGCAAAATGGATAAAATATCACCAGGCAGCAATTTATTCCATCAAGAGACTCACCTCACTAGAAAGGACACTCACAGGCTCAAAGTAAGAGGATGAGAAACAAATTTTCAGGCAAACAGAACATGAAAGAAAGGAGGAGTCATGATCTTCATCTCAGACAAAATACCCTTTAAGTTATCAAAAATTTAAAAAGACACAGAAGGCCACTACATAATGATAAAAGGGTCAATCCATCAACAAGAAATATTCATTTTAAACATATATCCACCCAGCATAGGAGCGCCAACTTTCATAAAGCTGCTTCTAGGTAAACTGAAAAAAGATATTGACTCCAACACTGTCTTAGCTGGGGACTTTAATACCCTACTCACAACCTAGACAGATTATCAGGAAAAAAAAACCAGCAACGAGATCCAGAACCTCAATATGACTCTTGACCAAATTGACTTAATTGATACCTACAGAACACTTCATCCAATGACCACAGAATATGCATTCTACTCATCACCACATGGAATGTACTCTAAGATTGACCACATACTTGGCCATAAATCAAGCATAAGCAAATTTAAAAATATCGAAATTTTGCCATGCACCTTCTCGGACCACAGTGGAATAAAAATAAACATCAACACCAACAAGGTTCCCCCAAAACCAACAAAGATATGGACACTAAACAGCATGATGCTCCTGGGTCAATGACAACTCCTGGGTCAATGATGAAATCAAAACAGAGATTAAAAGATACCTGGAAACAAACGAAAATGAAGAAACATCTTACCAAAATCTCTGGGATGCCATGAAAACTGTAGTAAGAGGGGAACTCATATCTCTACAAACACATGTAAAGAAAATGGAAGGATCACAAATTAACAGCCTAACAAGTCACCTAAGGAAGCTGGAAAAGTAAGATCAACAAAATCCTAACTTCAGGAGAAGAATCCAGATCACCAAAATAAAAGCCCAAATCCGAGACATAGAAGACAAAAAGATAATACAAAAAAATCAATGAAACAAAAAGCTGGTTCTTTGAAAGGATAAACAAGATCGATGGTCCCCTAGCTAGACTGACCAAGAAAAAAAGAGAAAAAGCCAAAATAAACACAATCAGAAACACTAAAGATGAAGTCACATCTGACCCTGAAGAAATACAAAGGATCATTAGAGACTACTGTGGACACCTGTATGGAAACAAACTTGAAAACCTTAAGGAAATGGAGGACTTTCTGACATCACACAACCCACCTAGGTTGGAACAAGAAGAAATTGAGACCCTAAATAGACCAATAACAATCAAGGAAATTGACTACATAATAAGAAAACTACCTACAAAAAAAAAAAAAAAAAAGCCCCAGACCAGATGGCTTTCCAGCAGAATTCTATAAGACATTTAAGGAGGAGTTGATACCAATTCTACTGAATGTATTCCAGGCGATTGAGAAAGATGGAACTCTCCCCAAATCATTTTATGAAGCTAACATCACATTGATACCCAAGCCAGGTAAAGAACCAACAAAGAAACAGAACTACAGGCCAATATCTTTGATGAACATAGATGCTAAAATCCTCAACAAGATTCTGGCAAACTAGATTCAACAATACATCTCAAAAATCATCCATCATGACCAAGTAGGCTTCATCCCTGGGATGCAAGGTTGGTTCAACATTCGCAAGACAATAAATGTAATTAAATACATCAACAGATATCAGAATAAAAACCACATGATTATATCATTAGATGCAGAAAAAGCTTTTGATAAAATCCAACACTGCTTCTTGATAAAAACCCTCGAACATCTAGGCATACATGGAACATACCTCAAAATGGTAAAAGCCATCTACAAGAAACCCACAGCTAGCATACTCCTAAACAGACAAAAATTAGAAACATTTCCCCTGAAAACTGGAACAAGACAAGGGTGCCCACTCTCTCTCCTCCTGTTCAATATAGTATTGGTAGTATTGGCTAGAGGAATCAGAAAAGAGAAGGTGATCAGGGGTATCCAAATAGGAAAAGAGGAAGTCAAGTTATCTCTCTTTGCAGATGATATGATTGTGTACCTTGAAAACCTAAGAGAATCTGTCAAAAGCCTCCTTGCACTGATAAAGGACTTTGGCAAAGTCTCAGGATATAAAATAAATGTGTAAAAGACAATCCCACTTCTGTACACCAATAATAAACAAACAAAACCCAAATAAAAAGCACAATCCCATTCACAATAGCCACACACACACACAAAATGAAATATCTTGGCATGTTCCTAACCAGGGATGTGAAAGACCTTTACAATGAAAACTACAAAAACACTCCTCAAAGAAATCAAAGATGACACAAACAAGTGGAAAAATATCCCATGCTCATAGGTTGGAATAATCAACATTGTGAAGATGTCTATCTTACCTAAGACAATCTACAGATTTAATGCAATACCCATCAAATTACCAGCAACATTCTTCTCAGACCTAGAAAAAACAATACAGGAATTCATATGGAAACACAAACAACCAAGAATAGCCAGAACAATCCTCAGCAAAAAAGAACAAAGCAGGTAGTATCACATTACCATACTTCAAACTTTACTATTAAGCTACAATAATCAAAACAGCTTGGCATTGGTACAGGAACAGGCATATAGACCAATGGAATAGAATTGAGATTCCAGAAGCAAAACCTAAATTTCTCAACCAATTCATCTTTGACAAAGACTCCACCACCTACCACTGGGGAGAGGAGAACCTATTCAGTAAATGGTGCTGGGAAAACTGGCTGACCACATGCAGAAGACTCAAACGAGACCCCTATCTATCCCCATACACAAAAATTAACTCAAAATGGATCAGAGACCTAAATGTAAAACCTCAAACCATAAGAACCTTAGAAAATGCAGGACACACCCTTATGGAATTTGGAACTGGCATTCAATTCCTGAACAAAGCCTGAAACGCACGAGCCATAAGAGATAAGATAGACAAGTGGGACCTCATTAAACTGACAAGCTTCTGCAAAGTCAAGGAAACCATCAAGAGAGCAGGAAGACAGCCCACAGCCTGGGAAAAAGTATTTGCCATCTCCATGTCTGACAAAGGCCTAACATCTTGGAGCTACAAGGAACTCAAACGTGCTGAAAACAAACAAAACAAACAACCCCATTACAAAGTGGGCAAAAGATATGAACAGACACTTCACAAAAGAAGACATACGAGTGGGCATCAGACGCATGAAGAAATGTTCAACTTCACTAATCATCAAGGAGATGCAAATTAAAACTACACTGAGATACCACCTAACTCCAGTCAGAATGACCATTATCAATAATGCAAAAAATAACAGATTCTGGAGAGTATGTGGTGAAAAGGGAACACTTCTACACTGTTGGTGGGAGTGTAAACTAGTGCAACCTCTGTGGAAAGCAGTGTGGTGATTCCTAAAAGCTCTAAATATCAACCTCCCATATGATCCCGCAACCCCCTACTGGGAATATACCTTGAAGAACTCAAGTCACTCTATGAAAAAGATATCTGCACTTGTATGTTTATCACAGCATTGTTCACAGTAGCAAGAACCTGGAACCAACCATGCTGTCCATCAAAAGAGGACTGGATTAAAAAAATGTGGTACATATACATGATGGAATACTATGCAGTTATAAAAAAGAACAAAATCATGAATTTCGCAGCAACCTGGATGTAATTAGAGTCTATAATGAGTGATCTT
Organism: Carlito syrichta; assembly: GCF_000164805.1. Classification (NCBI taxonomy): domain Eukaryota; kingdom Metazoa; phylum Chordata; class Mammalia; order Primates; family Tarsiidae; genus Carlito; species Carlito syrichta. The sequence continues at coordinate 417,471 of NW_007251162.1, read as the reverse complement.
TCACAGCAACAAAGACCTGAGTATCACATGTTCTCACTCATAAGTGGACCTTGAACATCTATCATAATACTAGAAGAAAAGGATTGACAGTGGTGGGAATCTATGGGGGGGGAGGGCAAGGGTAGTGGCATTAACGGTAGTCAATATCTGTCTGGGGATGGGGGGACACCCCTTATCAACAAGGGTGCCTGAATGATACATATTTGTATACCTAACCCTCAACTGTACCCCAGAATTTTAAAATAAAAAATATGTTAAAACAAAAAACACAAGCCGGGCTCGGTGGCTCAGCCTGTAATCCCACGCCTTTGGGAGGCTGAGGTGAGTGGATTGCCTGAGCCCACGGGTTCGAGACCCGCCTGGGCAGTGAGACCTCATCTCTACAATAAATCAAAAAATCAGCCGGGCGTGGTAGTGCATGCCTGTAATTCCGGCTACTCGGAAGGCTGAGGCGGAAGGATCCCCGGAGCCCAGTAGGCGAGGCTGCGGTGGCCGGGAGCGGCCACTGCACTCCAATCTGGGCGACAGAGTGAGACTCCAACTCAAAAAACAAAAACAAAAACAAACAAAAAAAATAGGACACAAGCAGAAATTTGAAAGGTGCTTGCTCATTGGAACCTTTCTTCTTATGCTGTTCTTTGGAATCTGAGTCTATTATGCGAAGAAGCCTAGGCTGATCTAGGAGGATAAGACACAATGTGGAAGAATCTGTTGCAGAGATGAGCAATTTCAGCTAAGGTGCACTAGGTGAACTAACCTGACAATCACCAAGCACATATGTGAGGCCATCCCAGATCATCCAATTTCAACAGAGCCTCCAGCTGATTGCAGAGATCAGGCAAGACAGTTAGGATTAGAATTACCCAGCACCCCTACAGACTTGTAAGAAAAAAATAAATGCTTATTGTTTTAAGGCACTAAGTTTTTATTTGTTATTCATCAAAAAGCTAACAGATACAGAATATTCACATGCAAAAGAATGAAGTTGAAACCCCAATTCACACCATATACAAAAATTAACTTAATATGGATTGAAGACCTAAATGTAAGAACAAAATGTACAACATTTGAAAAATGTTATAAAAATTGAACAAAAATTGAACAAATTCATACAAAAAGCTTCTGGTTTGTAAATATGTACATGTCACAAAACAAGAACTATTGATTCCTTTCCAGCATCTTATTTACATTTGATAATGAATTGAAAATAGGTATAAATCTTTATGATTGTGGATTAAGCAAATTTTTAAAGATATAACAACAAAAGCACAAGCAACAAAAGAAAAAATGGAAAAACTGGGTATCACTAATATAAGGAGATTTGCTGGTTTGGGGGCCATTAATGCACATTCTAGCCCAACCACTTTCTGGTTATATGACATTAAACAAGTCATTTTTCTCACTGAGCTTCATTTTCTTTATCTGTAAAATACAGATACCACTTATAACTTAAGGTTCTTATAAAGATTAATGATTGCATTTTAAATTCTGAACATGTGCAGTCAGTCCTCTGTATTTGTGAGTTGCACATCCATGGATTCAACTAACCATGGACTGAAAATATTAAAAAAAAAACAATAGGTTGTGTCTGTACTGAATATGTGCAGACTTTTTCCTTGTCATTATTCCCTAAACAATACAGTGTAGTAACTATTTACATAACATTTATATTGTATTAGTAATCTAAAGATGATTTAAAGTGTGTGAGAAGATATGTATATACACCATGTTATATAAGGAATTTGAGCATCTGTGGATTTTGGTATCCAGATACAGTCCTGGAATCAGTCCCCCATGGATATAGAAGAACAACTGTAATTGAACTTATACCATTGCCTGTAAAAAAGCGACATGTTTTTCTTTCATATTTTGTGTTTGCTCCACAATCCCTGTAATTTGCATGATATAAGGAATTGCACTCTAATAGATGTTTTTGCATCTGATGCTAAAGCATAACAATACCAGTTGTGGAGATAAGCACTAGCAACATCAGAACTTTTGGTATGACTATGTGGTACCTAGGATTGGCTAATCCTGGCTGTTTTGCCTTTGCCTCATCTTCAGAATTAAAAGAGTCAAGGCTACTCTATTTATAGTTATTATAATATTATACTAATTATATCTTAGTTATTATTATAGTTATTTGTAGTTTTCCACAATGGTTGTGCCATGATACTTAATAGTTTGATGACTGAGGTAGAATAAATCTGTAAATTGATAGCACTAAGCAGTTTCATACAAAAAACTTCTGGGTTTTTAATTATGTGCATATCACTAAACAAGAACTATTGATTCCTTTCCAGCATCTTATTTACATTTGATAATGAATTGGTGAAACAAGATCAGAAAATTAATATCCATCTACCTATCTATCAGCAAAATCATTCACATCATTAGCATGAGAAGAAACTAAGACCTACTTTTTAAAGATTATGTTTACTATGTTAGAGTGAATAAAAAGGTGATGATGTTTCAATAACCTGAGTTGAAAAGGCCAGTTTCTGAAAGTACAAAGCCAGTTGAAGTAAACTAGTTATCTCTGATAGGTTCAACAGAAACAAAGCAGTTAGGGAAAAGCTTTACTGACAGATTAAATTATAGTACTGAGACCTTAGAAAGGGATGTTTGCAAGAACAGACTATATAAAAGTGAATAACTCAAGGAACTTCATTTACCGTATGGATTGATGGGGAATATTGAGTGACATGTTACATTTTGTGTCACTACTCTTGATTGAACAGATTAGTTATGGAAATTGTAATGATGATTTGTGTATGAAAGAAAGCTTTGAGGAAATACTTTTTTTTTTTGCCTTAAATTTTAATTCATCTTCATTTGGATGCAAGTATGGCATGCATGATATCTTTGGTATAAACTATCTCAAGTAGATATAGCATAATAGTTGCTAAGTTAGTCGAACGTTTGCTGCCTCACTGGGTCCATGCTCTGGTATTTTTCCCTCAAACAGCTAGGCAAGCAGGTAATAGGAACAGTTGGATCTAGAGGAGTTTTCGATGAACTGCAGAAATGAAGTGATCATGGGTCTAATTCTAAGTTAAAACAGGTAACAACTTACCATAAGGGCAGTACAACCAAAAAATACTTTGGCGTTTTCTAATGTTTCACATTTTATAAATTGGTATGTCCATCATTGATGCTCCTGATATGAATACTGAGGATTTTGTTTAAAAACTTTTAATTATTTATAAAAGAAAAAAGCAAAGGCATTGAAAGTTCTGTTGGTTTTTCTTTCTTTGTATCTATTAAAACTTATGTATTTATTCTTTCATGTTTAAAGTTCAGTCACCTTCAAAGTTCTCTTTGTTTGATGCAATACACCTATGAGATGCTTTTGCCACTGCTCCCAACAGTTTTTGAATTCATCAATTTAAAAAAAATTTTATTATAAAGATGTGGGGTACATTTCAGGGTTAGGTATATAAACATTGATCGTGCAGGTACCCGTGTTGATGAGGTATGCCCCTCCCTCCCCTGACAGTTTCCCACTACTGCAAAATCGTCAATTTTGATGCCTTTTAGTGTTTCTGCAATTTTTTGTTTCACTCCTTCGACATCAGCAAAACGTTTCCCTTTGAGAACTTTTTTTTAATCCTAGGAAACAAAATGAATTCGCTCAGGGCAAGATTGGGTGAATAGGGAAATGAGGGTCATGCTGTTTTGGTCAAAAACTGCTGAACACTCAGAGTGGTGTGGGCAGGTACCCACACCATCATGAAGTGGGCAAAGGCATTGAAAGAATCTCCAAAAAAATTCACTGAAGCCAAACGCAGCCTCTCACAACAATGCTAACTGGTACACTGATGCCAATGGGTTCCTAGAACACTTACCTAGCGGGGGAAGCCTGTACTACAAGGGGTCCACCCTCTGAAAAAAAATTCCATTTTTAAAATTTTTGGTTCTCCACGTACAGTACCTATTGTTTGATCTGGCTGGGAGTTTGGGGATGATCAGTGGACTATTTGCTTGTGCTAACTCTCTTTTCCAGATAATGAAGTATTTGGGGCATTATCTATTTTTATTATTATCCTTAGCTACCTCTTATTAAACTCTTTCTTTTTGTATGTTAATAGTTAGTTTATAAACATTATCTCAATTTGTTCTCATGACATGGATATACTATAGAATTATTTACCCCCATTTACAGATGAGGAAAAAGAGAGTTAAATGGCTTTTCCAGGGTAATTCAGCTGCTGAATAGCAGAGTTGAGATGTCAGTTCAGGTTTGTTGGTTTTGAATGTCAACACAAAGATTTAATATAAATGCTAATAGCAGCTTATTTGCACTATTCCAACCAGGAAACAAACTAAATGATCATTAATAGATGAATATGTAAACAAAATCTGGTCTATCCACATAATGGAATACTACTCAGTAGTAAATAGGGACTACTGATACATACAAAAACATTATCCTGTGCAAAAGAAGTCATATACAAAAGGCTACTTATCATATAATTTCACTTGTGTTAAATTTCAAGAAAAGACAGAACTCTAGAGGCAAAAGTCTGATTTGTGATTGCTTAGGACTGGGGATGTAAGTGAGGATTTACTACAAATGAAAAAGAGGGAACTAGTTGGGGTGATGGATGGGATTGTTCTAAAGCTAGATAATGGTGGCTGCACTGAATTATATGCCACATCCTTAAAAAATGATTAAAAAAAGAAAAGACAAAGCAAATTAAACCCAAAATACATGTAAATAATAGAATTAGCAGTAGAAGCAAATGAAATGGAAAACAACTAATATAGAAAAGCAACAAAGTCAAAAGGTCTGACAATTAAGTTCATTTGTAAATGTTTAGACTAGCCAAAAACTGAAAATAGCAAACTTTCATCAACAGGTGAATGCATAGACAAATTGTGTTATATTTATTCAATGAAATATGAAATTAACTACTGATATATGCAATAATATAGATAAATATCCAAAACATTATACTGAGTGATAAAAGCCAGACAAAAGAGAAAATACTATATGATTTTATTTATATAAAATTTGAATAGGTAAAATCAATATGCCAGTTTTTGCTTACCAGGGGATAGAACAAATGGGAACTGACTGGAATGAAGTACCAGGGAACTTTTGGGAGTGAGGTAAATGGGCTGTGTCATGAATGGAGTGAAAGTTCTGTTGGTTTTTCTAGGTCTTTACTATTTGAGGAAATAAATGACAGCTAGAAGTAGTGACCTTAAATTTCAGAAGCAAGACCCAAGTCTCTGAGGAAGGGCTGTTAGAGATTTAACAATTTTGTTTATATCAAATGTTATCTGGAATAAGAATGAAAGAAAAACACTCTGAACACAATGGAATCACATAGTACTATTATTTTTCACAAAGAAGAGTGAAACATTAGCAGGTCTTTCCTGGTTTCTGTTCAGGTTAGATTGCGTGAATTGTCATAGTCACCAAAGACTAGGATTTAAAGACTACTCCTCTGTAAGGAGACATGACACACTCTCTATAGAGAATATTCCAGAAAGGTTTTGGAATATTCAATAATCACTGCCTGTGAATTGCAGAAGCTATTTGTAAAGTGATTAGAACACTGTAGCTCTAATATTGAGAAAGATTAGACACCTCTTATTTGCCACTGACAAGTGAACCTCTTAATCAGCCACTTGTGAGTCATAGTAAGTTTTACAATTGTTTCATTAAAGGTTAAACATAATTGGTTATAATCTAACTTTCTTATCCACTACAGTAGCTTCTGTTATAACTTTAGCTATGACATAGTCTTTTGAGTTCATGATCTCAACTCTCAGTTAGTGTTTCAATGGATAATTTCAAGTTATCATGAACAAAAATGTTAATGTGTCTATAAAATTTTCTTGAAGAAAAAATATTACCTAGGACGGTCACATTGCAATTAACTAAATATGCCTAGTCAGTACATAGTTAATTTTAGTACATTTATTTATGAAGAATCATTCTCTCAGGAACAACGTTTTTTGAAGGCTTAATCCTGTTATGTTTCTCTTGTTTTTCCTGGTGCTATGGATCTTATTGTATGAAGCTTGTGAATAGGATTGATTACTGGACTTTGTCATTTGTTGTTCATGGCATTTGTAGGTTGCTCTGGACTTTTGGTCAAAAAGAGTTGCCTGGTTGTTGTCTACCTCAGAGACTCTAGGATTATTATTTTTCATCTCTGTAGAACATTGCAATGAGCATTTAAAATTATTTATAAGTTAAAGCTTACAAAATGTCTAGTCGTGACTGTCTTATGATTCGGTTTAGGCACATCAAATGCAGATCACAGACTTATTCTTACATGTATGCCTTCATAGGTTTTTGTCTCACGACCCCACAACTTGGGTCTAGGGTTTGCCCTGGGGAATGAAGTAGCACAATACAAATATATTTACTTATCACCAGTTTGTTCAGCAGTCTATAGGATAAGGTAGGGGAGGCTCTAGGAATGTACCCTGCAGTCCAGGGAGGTCTTCCATATATAGAGGATATGGCTCTTTATCATATGAAAATATGCTAACTCCACTTATAAAAAGTGAAATACAAATTTAAATTACAAGTGGTCTTTTTATCAGCTTGGCAAAGATAAAATGATTTGATTTTTGTCAGTAAGTATGTAGATATTCAGGCACCTCTTTACATTTTTTGTGGTAAAGTATCTAATTGTTATGCAAGAAAAGGTCAAGGATCTACTGAAACAGAAAAACACAAGAACCATTAGAACTAACAATATCCCTTGAAACTAGCAATATCCCTTCTAGGAATATATTTTACAGATATATACACAAATAGAGACAATGATAGTCATTGCTATATTGGCTAAAATTGTAAAAGACCAGAAACAAACTAAATGTTCACAAATAGAGAATTTGTCAAATAAATCAGTGTGTCTATTTTATGTAATAATACACAGGTGTAGTCAATAAAATGAGGAAACTCTATATCTACTGACAAGCAACACTTACTGAGATGTATCATTAAGTAGAGGAGAGGGTCAAGGTATATAATGATGTGTATAGTATAACAACGTTGGTATGAAAACTATTTATTTTTTAATACACTTACATAAACACAAAATATCTCTAGATGAATACATAAGAAATAAGAAACAGCTTTTTTCAGAGAGGAGTTTTATGACTAGGAAACAAAGTGGATTAGATTATTATTCAACAAATATTGATTCCCATGCCTTCTCTCTTCTAAGGTAGAGTATAATTTCCTGCCCTAGTGACTAGATCTTGGCCACATGACTTATTCTGGCAATAGAATGAAGCAGATACCACATAAGCAAGGGTCATGAATGTGTTTGAGCAGTGCTGACTTGGCCATGCGCTTCTGTGATTGCCATGAGAATAATATGACCCATTAGCCACAGCTCACTCTGCCTTGACCCTAGAATGATACATGTGGATTATTCCCCAATTTGACCCAAAGCCTAGATCCAAACTTATCACAGCACTCAGAAGCAGAGGTGCCTCTGCCAATTTGTAGACCTGTGAGTAAGAAAAGTAAATGGTTGTCACTAAGTTGTGGGGTGTTGTTACATGGCAATATATAGCAATAGCTGATTAATACAGCTGTAAATTTACTTATGTATATCCTTTTGTACCCTTTAAAGGTTATATAATGCACATGCCCTACCAATCTTTATAAAAAGTATATTTTAAAAAATCTGCTAATCTCTACCTCCTGAAAACCAATGCAAAAGATGCACCCAGAATAATAAATGATTGTAGAAAAAACAATGCTGAAGTTCATGCGTCAGTCATCTCTGCTGACGTGGTTATTTGTAGTTTGAGATTCCTTCTTTCTTCTTTAATCTGTCTGTTCACCAAGTCACTAATTGGTCTTACAAAGAAAACTTATTAAGGTGGAAAGAAAGAAAAGTGTTTGCATACATTGAAAGACTAATTGTTGTATTTGTCTAGGAGGTGAGATACTTATAGATGTTTTTTATTGACTGAATATTTTTTGTTGTCTTGCTGATTTAATTTGAGTATACTTGAATAAAAGCAGGAATATTTCAAAAGCATTTTATTTGAGTCTCTAGACAAAAAGGAATACTCGAACACCTAGGTTTTAATGATGCATGAACGCTTCAAAGAAGAGTAAATTTCCCATAGGTAGAGAAGATTGGAGATAAATAACTTTGTTGTGAGATTATAGTATGTGACTGAAACCGGAATTAAAACTCAGTTATTATTTAAAACTTGATTGAATGTGATTTACAAAAGTATATTTTTGGAGATGACTCTCTCAACTGTGGGCATTTATGCTAACCAGATTCTTTTTGAGAAAGGTGATAATCTGTCCACTTCATAAGTTATTGAATAAAGGTTGGGATCAAGAAAGTGAGAAAGCCAAAAAAAAGTACTTGGTCTACCACGCATATTTTATATGGCAGTGTGACTGTCTGTAAATGTCAAATCATTACTCTTAGAACTTGTGTGACAAAAAGAGAGACTTGGAAGTTGGCAGTGGGAAGAAAATGTAAAAATTTCTGAGACACAGATGCCATGACATAGAAAAGAAAGAAGAGGAGCATTATTGGGAGTGGACGGAGCAGAATAAATAGCATAAACAATAGTTGAATCGCCATCGTGAAAGATCACTAGAGTAAGAGAGCATTTCAGGCCTATTGTACAGCTGCCAAAGGGTATCTCAGGTTCTAGATTCTCCTTGAACTGTCTTCCCTAACATTTTTTAAATTAAAGTTTTATTTTCATTTTTAACTGCCACATAATAATTGTACACGTTTATAAAGTACAATGTGATGTTTTGATACATAAGTATATTGTGTAATGATCAAATCAAAGTGATTAGCAAATCCATGGCCTCAAATGCTTACCATTTCTTTGTGGTGAAAACATTCAAAACCTTCTCTTGTAGTTATTTTGAAATATTCAATATATTATTGTTAATTATAGTCACCCTACCGTGAAGTAGCTTATCAGAACTTATTCCTTCTAACTTTAACTTTGTACCCATTGACCAATCCCTCCCCATTTCGCTTTGTACATTTTTATACATGTATGAGCATATCTGAATTATTGCAACAATCCCACAGACCTGACAGTCAACCTCAAAGCCTCCAATTATCTCCAGATAGAGAAAAACCCTGTTTTGTAGTGACTAACAATACCACTAACCTAACAAATAGCAGTTTAATAATAATAAATCAGAACTTTAAGAATGGTTCCATAGAAATGTATTGCCACTTTTTAGAAAGGAAAATAAACCCTCAAATATAAGTCTTTATAATTGGTTTTCTTATTAGTGCATTACTTGTTCCTTCATATAACCACAAAGATGATAATTCTCAATAATTGAAAGTCTTAACACCTGAGAATGATAATTTTTGGAATGAGGAGAAGACACTGAATTAGAAAATAAAAGAAATCAGTTGTGCTAGGTATTCTATGAAAACACAAATTTCTATTCTTATTTTTGTCTATGAAACAGACATAACAGTCACAGTTGTCTATTGCTCTTTCTATTAATGCATGCAAATTAAATTATTAGAGCAGAATGCGTATTATTTCAACTATATAGTTGTAAGTATTGAATATCCTATCACATCTTCCTTATAAAGTCATTGATATCTCTACAAATTTTTCAATAGAAATGAGGCTTCAACTACCACTAATAGGATGGGGATTGATGTGGTCGATTTGCACTTGCCATCTTCAAATTGATGAATGTCAGAAATCTTATTCTGTTCACTAGTTCACAAAGACCCTTCTACAATAAATGCACTAAATGCTGTAGGCATGTAGTTTCTGAAGAGCATTTGGCTGTATTCCTATTTATTGAAGCACTAAACTCATAATACCATGAAACAATTAGACTACAAATTAACTAAGAAGCTTTACTCCTACATTATTGTGTTTAATTCCCAAAATCAGCTCTAAAGGAGTAACAAACCCATTATCCTGAACTCTACAATAAATGGGCTCTTGGACTTTTTTCTCTCAAGGGGCTTCCACAATTTAAGCAATACTTTCAGCTTGTTCACTTAAATCTTCTAGCTGCATCATTTTTGTCTTAAGAAGAAACCCATCATTTGAATGAAGCATAAACCACCATTATGAAAGCATATCATGAATAATAATAAATATCAGTCTGTGATTATAATATAGTTATGGAAAAATGTGAAACACCAGAGAATTATTTCGAGGCATTTGGTATTTTATACCAAAAGTATTTATAATTCAACACTTCTTTAAAGATAATATTTCTCTGTTGATACATTGTATTTTTAGAAGGGTAAGGTAATATTAAACATATAATTTCTCGCAAATATTAGAAATGTAGGACTGGCTTGCTATATTATAATCCATAATGGATTTTTTTATTGTTGCTGCTATATATCACAATTATGGTGTACATAAACTAATATTATATTTTTCAAATATTTATTTATACCAACCAATTCCTGGGTGGCAGAAATAATATATAGTATTTTTTAATAGAAAATTCAGAGGATTTTAACTGAGTTAATTACATGCTTTCGCCTCAATAATTTTTTCATCTCATGCAATTTATATTACAAAATCAAAGTTATATATTATTTTCTTTGTTATTTAAATGTAGCAGATGAAAAGTGGATTTTCTGAAATAAGTGGTAATATATTCTCATCCTAGGTACTGTACATTCTTGGGTCATAGAAATGCCCAAGGTTCTAAGTTAGTTACTAGTGTTAAAGTGGTGCCCTGTTTGGAAATGGGACAAGGAAGCTGCCCGGCAGTGCCCTCAGAGAAAAAAGAAGCTTGCTTAGAGGGACCGAGTTCTAGAGAAAAGTCTATCTTGCGTAGAACCTGTTTGGATCTGCAATCAAAGTGTTGCTGCACCGTACTTTCTCAAACAAGAATTTATTTCCTTGTCTCTGGTTTCCTACTTGGTTCTCTCAGGTGAAAACACCCTAGTATCTTACCCTAAAACTAGCTCACATATCTTCATTTCTTTCTTTCTTCCTTGTTTCAAAAGATGAGCCATTCCTTCAGTGCTCTAGATTCTAGGTAGAATTTCATGATCTCTCCTTTGAGATATTTTTCTACAATCACCTGTTCTGTATTATATGCTCAGTCTTTTTATTAGCTCTTTCCTCTCTCAGTATATGTGACAGACACTATTGATTCTCTACCAATAGCTATCATTTCTCACTTTCTTTTTTCTTGGTTTTATCATTTCTCCATAATAAAGTGCTCAGATAGCCTTTGCAGATGGAAAGGCCTAGAAAAAGGCTGTTGAGTTTTTTTGTGAAAGAGTGTCCTCACTGATAAGACAGAGAGAGGCATGCATATGATGAACAATTCGCTTTCCTTCTCTTCTTCCCTGCTTTTTCTGGATGTTGACTTGTGAGGGACAGCTTGGAGCACAATAGCCGTCTTGCAATTATCAAACACTGGGGGAGAGGGACATTTTAAGGAATGGAATTTGGGAACAATGAAAAGAGAGCCCAGGGAGTTTGGCATAGTTGATTTACTGGATAAATTCTAGGTTCAACTATCCCTGGTCTTTTTTCAATGTAAAAAAAAAAAAAGCACACTTACTGTTTAAGCATTTTGTGGTCCAATATTCTATTAAGTGCATTAAAAAAATGCATCCTAAGTGATTTTGGTTTAAGGTTGGTGCCTTATTTGGAGAAACTATTTTTTGTTGTTCTTTTTCACTTTTTTCTCTTATAATTAAGAGCACATGTGATATGGCTGGACCACAGCATTTTGATAATTGAAGTGACTTTGAAAATGGAAACTATATATTAGTTATGATAAAGTAGAAAATTGTGAAAAGCCCAGGTCTCTGATAAACATGGGACCATCATAACAATTCTCAGTTGCCAACCTTGAAACTTCTTTTACTTTACATAGAAATAAATAAATAAATAAACCTCTAACTTATTTAGAAAACTGTTTGCATTTTGCTTTGTTTCATGTTATAGGCATCTGAAATGAATCCTTTACATATATTTTGCAAGTATAACAAAGCATGACCAATTTTTTAGCTGGACATTTTTGGATGAAAAGATATGTGTATTTAAATTTGCGATAGTCACAATTTTTTCCTATAAAAGTTAGCATACATTTAATAATTATAATTATATTGATATATAATAATTATAAATTTATAATTCTATCAAATTTATAATTTCTCTATATCTTTATCAATACTGATTACTATAGTTTGATGTTATAATTTGCATTTTTAAAAATTGAGAAAAGTTAAGCATTTCTTTCTCTTTTCTTTCTTTCTTTTTTTGTTTTCATTTTCGTTCTAGGAAATTTATATTTCCTTTACTGAGAGTTGCCTGACAATTTCTTTTGCTCATTTTTTTCTAAAGAATTGTCTGTTTCTGTTCTTATTGAATTAAATTAAATTTAATTACAATTTATGGTTTGTTTTTGATGCCACATTGTGTCACGGAGATAGAGCAAATGTTTATTTAGAAAATTATGAATTTTTACCCTTATGGCTTCCACTGTTCATACCTTACTTGGAAAAAAAAATTTCTTCATATCAAGATCTTATAATTATTAGAGTCTGTACATACATTATAGAAATACAAAACATACTCATGTTTTTCAGTTTTAAATGTTTTTGCCTTTATATTTTGATGTATTTAAAATTTATTTTGAAGGGTTACATGAAGAATACAGCAATATTTTTCTCAAAATGTTAGTTACTATTTATTGAAAAATCAGCATTCCCTGCACAAATTTTCATTCTATTATACTTCAAATTCCATGTTTTTTCCCCTAGAGTAGCACAGTACTTGGAATACAGTAAATACAAGGGGTGCCAAAAATATGTATATACATTTTATATATGACATTTATTCAAAAGATGGTGTTACTCAAATGAATGCTAGTGTCACCATGTGACAGGCAGGACAGTCAAAGAAAATGGCGGAAGCACAGTTGAGCAAACATCATACCATACATTGCTACCATAATTTAATTCAACTTTGAAAAGTAGTACATGGCAGGGCTTGGGGCTCAGCCTGTAATCCTGCGCCTTTGGGAGACTGAGGTGAGTGAATTGACTGAGCCCGCAGGTTCGAGACCTGCCTGGGCAGCGAGACCTCATCTCTACAATAAGTCAAAAAATCAGCCGGGTGTGGTAGCTCAGGCCTGTAATTCCGGTTACTCGGAAGGCGGAGGTGGAAGGATCGCCGGAGCCCAGCAGGTCGAGGCTGCGGTGGCCGGGAGCGGCCACTGCACTCCAGTCTGGGCGACAGAGTGAGACTCCAACTCAACAAAAAAAAAAGAAAAGTAGTACATAAATAACATCTCTTAAAATGTGTATACATTTTTTGGCAACCCCTGTATTCGACATACAGTTGTTGAATAAATACATTCTGTAAAATACTTTCACAAATTCTATTGTTATTTTAATTAGGATCACATGCATTTACGGACTAATACAAAAAGAACTGATCATGTAAAATATACAAATTTCCAGTTTAAAAGCATTGTATGTATCTTACATGTATTTTTATGCCGTACAATTTTAATCTGTTTTTATTTAGATTCTTTTCACTTTTTAAAAGTTTATTTGATTTATTTTCCCTTTCTGTCTTAATATGTATGTTTATATTTTTACTGTCTTCTTTGCTCTATATACCATGTATGTTAAATATTCTCTGGTCCATAAGGCTCTTGCTATACAATACATCCACGAGTATTATCTCAGCTTGGGAGGCCTGCATTGTTGTACAGAACTGGTTGCATAACTAAGGTGTAGTCATCTGGTATTTGAGGGGAATTGTTCCAGGAACTCTCCCCTCACTCCCTGCAGATATCAAAATCCATGGATGCTCAAGTCCTTTATGCAAAATGGAGTAGTATCTTCATATAAACTATGCACATCCTCTCATATATTTAAATCATTTCTAGATTACTTATTATACCTAATATAGTGTAAATGCTATGTAACTTGCTATTATATTTATTGTTTAGGGAATAATGACAAGAACAAAAAGTCTGTACATGGTTAGTACAGAAGTAACCATCCTTTTTTTTTCCCGAATATTTTTGATCCATGGTTGGTTGAATCCTCAGATGCAAAACTTATTTTCTGTCAAATCTGATTTAACTTTGTGAAGAATTTTGAAGCTAAATGTGAATGTATTTGAAAAGTTTGGATCCTTGGGATCTACTTTAAATCTTATAAAAAGTCCCATACCTGCACAAAAGATTGGTTGTTGCATACCTACTATATATTTTTTTTAACATTGCTCTTTCTACTGAGTTTAGGAGAGATGGGAAAACAAAACACAGTTATATGAAACAGTTTCTCTCTTCAAACATATTATAGTCTTCTTTTGGAGACTGAATGGAAACTCACAAAATAAGCACAAATACTAGACAGAACTGACTCAAGTAGCAAGATATGTCCAACAGACAAAATACTTACAAAGGAGAGATTTTAATGACTTTTTAGGCCACAGATTCTTTTGTGAGGATAACTACAGACAGTTTCCCTGAAAAAGAATGAGAGCAATATGGACCAAAGTTTTCAGGGTGGTTTTGAAGGATAAGTTGGAATTTTGAGAAATCTTTCCAGAAGGATAGAATCTGTTTAAGTTGATTTAAGTAGAATATGAAATGTAATCATATGAATCAGTCAGGGTTCCCACAAGAAACAGATTTCACTCCAAAGGTTTAAATATAGATACTTTAATAGAGGGACAAAACTAAAGGGAAATATTGAGGAATCAAAAAGAAGCAGCAGCAGAAAATGGTTACCATTTTTAGGCCCCCTCAAAGGGTTAAGGGAGGCCTCTGAACCCTTTTATCATGGAGGAGGAGCTGCCTGTTGAGAGGGCTACTGCTGCTGCTGCCAGAGATAAGCATTGATCTGGATCAATAGGGAAGAAATGCCTAGAATTTTCTCTCCTCTTAACCTCCAAACCCCCATCAAGAAGCTGCTAGCCAACAAAGGGGCCCAATGACGTAGTCTGTGGAAATTAGCCTGCTTGGAAATAGAACAGAAAAGGATGAAGAAGGAGCCTGAGCTGGAAAAGGAGTGGAGCAAACAAATGAGATCAGAGTGTGCTGTAGGATTTTGCCTTCCTTTGTACTACATACATATTGTATAAATGACAACAAACTAAATACATTTTGTATTTAAATAATAAATGTTGTATTTGTACTTAACTTCTCTTTTCTACAGTGGATTTCTCTGTTTTCTGGCTTGTTATTGAACTGATTATGAGGACAAGAAGGCTCATCCTTCTAGACCTAAGACACAGAGTAAAGGGAGAAACAAGTTTCGTTTTGTGTGCTTTGTTTGTATTGTTTTTGATGATTTACTTTTGCACCTCATTTGAGGCATAAAATAAGGTTCAAATCCAAGAATACAAGCTTTTGGAATTTTTATTTCTACTTTTTCCTACCAAGAGCAATGCTTTAGGCTTGATGTGCTTCATGAGTGTGGAACATATGCAGTTGCACAGGTCCCTATGCTAAGAATGCTCCCACAGTGATGCTCTCTTGTCACTTTCTTCAAAGTTTTAATAATTTTAATTTTTGAAAAGGAGTTCTGCATCTTCATTTTGCACTGGACCCTGCAAAGTATACAGCTGGTCCTCCCTTCAGGGTGTGGCTATGTCTCTTAACTTTCTAGGAGAGGTCTTTATATATTGTTAATGAAAACAGTAAGAGCTATAACCTTATCTGTCACTTTCTACTGAGAAATTCAAAATATTCAAGATACTGTAAATTTTCTTCTCTACCACATTTCATGATTCACTAAGGAGATATGGATATGCCTGAATCTAGATAAGGATATAGTCAGTAAGAATGCAACTGATGTGTTTAAGATATGTTGTAAATTAATGCTGGGGTCAGGATTAGATTAAAGATATTCTGACTTCCAGCTTCAGACATTATTAATCCTTGAAGTATCTGGATGCTATGAATTGTACAGCATGACCAATGAACAGTTATAACACAGATCCCTTGTTTTGAATCTTTTCATTCACAAAATGCATTGTTCATGGTACAAAAATGCAGTTAGATGAAAAGAATAAGTTCTAGTATTCAATAGCACGGTAGGGTGACTATTGACCACATTAACTTATTGCTTATTTCAAAATAGCTATAAAAGATGAATTGAAATGTCCCCAACATAATGAAAAAATGCTGGGCTCGGTGGCTCAGCCTGTAATCCCGTGCTTTGGGAGGCTGAGGTGAGTGGATTGCCTGAGCCTGCCTGGGCAACTTGGTGAGACCTCATCTCTACAATAAATCAAAAATTAGCCGGGCATGGTAGTCTGTGCCTGTAGTTCCAGCTACTTGGAGGGCTGAGGCGGAAGGATCGCCGGAGCCCAGCAGGTCGAGGCTGCAGTGGCAGGGAGCGGCCACTGCACTCCAGTCTGGGCGACAGAGTGAGACTCCAACTCAAAAGAAAAGAAAAGAAAAGAAAAGATAAATGGTTGCGATGATGGGTATCCCAATTACCCTGAATTGATCCTGGGAGTTGTCAATAGGCAGCAAGGAGGGAAATGAGACCTTGTTCTGAAGAGGCTGATGGAAACCTCTTTGAAGCAACCATAAACTCTGGAGGGGTGAGAGTCCTGGAAAGGAGTCTACACAAGCACTATGAATCCTAGACTAATGCAGTTCAGATCTGTGGGAGTAACATAGAATGCCTTCATTGGGCAGTTCTTGATGTCAACATCAAACAATTACCTCTAGTATTTCATATTTCATGAACTAAAGTAGTGATTTTTAAAAAACCTGTTGTTAAACACATCCTTTTGGTTTACATGTCTGTCGGGGGTGGGACCACCTGAAGCAGTGCTTCTATGATTTTCTTTACTCTAGCATGTCTGGCATAAGGGACAAGTGTTTTGAGTTGGCTTGGCAACCAGTGACCTGAATGCCTTCCCTAGAGCATTTAAATACTGGATATTTTGTCAGGGATCTTTCTTTCAATAACCTATTACTAAACACAGATTTTCACTTAACATTTTTTTTAGTGACTAAGAGAAATACAACTGTGAGAATATGTACTGACTGAGAGAATGTCTGTTCAGACTTCTCTTCAGTTTAAATTTAATATAAATTAACATCATATATTGAGCTAATTCCCATTTTAAAAAATAATCATGGTGTTAAAATTCAAGTCAGTAAGATATGACATTAAAGTGAAATTCATTCTACAGAGAAAAATGCAAGTATATATTTGTTGTCATTTTTAAGATTTTATATTATATTGTTTTAATTTGTATCAGCAGAGACCGCTAGAAATAACTGTTTCAAACATCAGACTCCAGATGGATGTATTTAAGCTGCAGCATTCTAAGGATAGGAAGATTTCTGTTAAATCAAATTGTCTTATGTCACAATTACAATATTAAGTCAATAACTTGCTCAAAAATACTTAGGAATAGTGACTGATACTTATAAATATTCCTATCAATAGAGCAAAATTTCAATATTGAAACTTGTTAATATTAATTTTATGATTATTGGCCATATTCTCCAGATTTTGAATTTACCCTGTATCTCTAATATTTGTCCTTTTCTAGCCATAGTTTGAGTTAGTGATTAAAGAAAAAAAAATCTGTTCCCTCAGTCTGACTTTGGCCCCGTTAGATTGTCATTCTCTCTGACAGGGCAAAGAACACTCAGCTGCCAGTTTTTATGACAAGAACAGTATTCTCTCATATGTATTCTAGTACCCAACTTCAAAGCAAACTTTCATTTCAACAGTCTCGGTAGAATAACACATTTGTCTTTTATTTGTCTCAATACTGAGTCAAGGAAGCTTTCTATACCAGCAGTTTTCCCAAAGAAGGGGAAAAAATTCAACATTAAAAACAACCACCTACACAGCCCTCTAAACACGGCTTTCTGAGTTAAAGTATAAAAGATTTGCAATGAGAGAAAATCACATAGAATGTCTATTTCTGTGTAGAGACAAGGAACTAAAGAGGAAACCCAAAATAGGAGGGATGGAAGGAGCGCTGCCAGTGACTCAGTAGGGGACCTTTAGTAAATCACTTAACCTCGTCTCATTGCCTTTCAAACAAATCCAGACCTGCCCTCACCTCCCAGCCCTTTAATCCCTTCGTCCCATTTATACTACCTCCCTCGCTTCCTCTGGGCCTCTGCTATGTTCCTCCCTCCTTTCGCTATGACTAAACATATTTCTTTTCTTAATCTCTTTCCTGGGTAGTTTTTTTTCCTTCCCTCCTCATCTTGCTCTATATGCCTGGAATGATTTTAATGAGTCAGAGGTATCCTTTTAGAATCTCAGTTTCTATAAAGCCTTCCTGTAACAAGCTGTAAGTTGCTGCTTACCCTTTTTATTTTGGTAATTATTAAAATGAACAGAAACTTTTGTTACTTTTATTTTAAAAGATTTGTGTCATCATTTATCTAAACTTATTAAACTTTTTAATAAACTACATTTGTTAAGATTTCACTCAGCAAGAGACATAATGTTTCTTCAGAGATATTACAATTTGCAGTCTCTACTCCCTTGGTCTTTTTACCTAACCTGGGTCATGCACACAGAAATAGATTTTGGGAAATGATACATTTGCCCTAGACCCAAATGGAAGAGTAGTCCAGGTCTTGGTTGAAGAAGAGGATGAAAAAGCGAGAGGTTGTATTCTGACCAGAATAAAAATGTTGCTTTAACCCTGTAACACTCACACACACACACACACACACACACACACACACACACACACAAACACACGTATATATATGTATCATATATATCATATGTATCAAATATATAATTTTCTCCTACTGACACTACTGGATTTATTAAGTTTGAAATTAGGTCTAATTATATCTGCAATGCAGACTGCTTGGAGAAATGCATTATGCATTTTTAAAATGCAAAAGTTTATATATATGTATATATACTGAAATCTAATCACTAATATTCTTAAGCACTGTCTTTTTATAAAAACTAAGTTGAATTAATTGAGAATTAGAAAAATTTCAGAGAGTCACACATTCTTATGTTAGAAACAGCTTCCTCTGAGACTGACTTGGGCTGAAAATTGATACGTACACAAGTATGAAAACCAAAACAATACTAGTGTTGATTTTGGTTCCACTGTGTTTCTTGGCACTTTTTCAATAGCGGTCACCAAGGAAAAAAGTGGAAAATGCAACTTACAACTTTTTCTTCAACCATTTAACACCATTGTGTTTTCTATTTTATGGATAAAAAGCATCAGATGGACTGCTTGGTTTAAGAATTACACCAGGACCAATATTTCTGCTGCTGTCTTGGTACTAAAGCTGATAAAGGGAATTACAGTAGGCAGAGAATTTGATGACTAGCTCCACACTCTGTTATTAATGTGAATTTACAAGATGCTTCCATTTATCTGTAAGAAAGGTTTTGAAACTTTCAACTGTATTGTGAAGGTATTTTCTTTTGTTTTTATTTTTAAATGACTTTTTGGTAAACATTTATAATTTTAGCAATAACATTTTTGTTCATATATTACTTTGAAGTCTGGTACATGATGCCACTTTCTCCTTTCTTTCTAGAAAAAATTTAACTGATTGGACTCTTCATGGTTCTCTTTGCTTTCTTCTTCCTAGTTCATAAAATCAAAGGTATTTTAAGATGCTTACACACTTAGAAAAAAGATTTTACCATATTAGTTCTTATAAACACTGAAAATATTTGAAAAATATGGGGAAAAGAAATCTTTTTATATTTTTAGGTTATTTTCCAGGGGAAATATTAGTAACACTGACCTTTTGTATCAAGTTTTACCCACAGAAATGGGCATATTACTGTCAATCTGATTTTTAAGAAGACTTAAAAATATTACCTAGAATAGAAATTAATTCGAATGATGCAAAGTGACATAGCATATGAATTTCAGATCATACATAAATTATTAAATCTTTGGAAATAA
This sequence comes from Carlito syrichta, assembly GCF_000164805.1. Classification (NCBI taxonomy): domain Eukaryota; kingdom Metazoa; phylum Chordata; class Mammalia; order Primates; family Tarsiidae; genus Carlito; species Carlito syrichta. The sequence continues at coordinate 397,575 of NW_007251162.1, read as the reverse complement.
CACAATAAACAAGCATAGAAAAACTCTGAAAGGTGGGAAGAAAAAGTGAACTACCCAGGGACCTTGGAACTTGAGGAATAGCATGGTGGTGAGTTCTCTGGGTTTTCTTATTACCATCCTTATATCCTGGACAAAGCTTTCTAGAAGCCTCTAACCCAGAATTGCCAATCACTGCAAACAAAAGGAAACTCCAAAGAATGACCTTTCCTCACTCACTAAAGGACAAAAAAAAAAGGGTAGCACAACAGTAAACATTTGTTTTTGGCAATACTCACCCTACTCAAGCCAAAAGCTAATGAATAAAATGTTCCTTACCCCTGGGATTTCAGTAAAGCTCAGTGGAGATTTGATCTTCATGGCATCACCCCTCCTTATCAAAGCAGGTGGTAGCACTAAGGTTTTCCTTTCTTCTGAGATGGAGCTGAGCAAGGACCTAACCTTCTGAATAGGGAACTAGTCTTCCATCTCCTGCCTGGTAGAAGCAGATAGCTCTTGAATTCTCCTACTGTTTAAAGTCAGCAGGTTGATGGGGCAGCTGAGACTCCATCTCTCATCCAGCAGAACCAGGAGGTGCTCCAATTTCCCTGTCAAGATACTGTTATCAGGGCTGAGCAGGGACATAGTCTTGCATGGCAGTATCAAGAGGTGTTCTGATTTCTTAACCAGTTTAGTGTCAGTGGGATCCAGCAGCAAGCTTAGTCTCCTTTGTACCCAGGATCAATAAGACTGAGCAAGGTAGTGCAAGTTGGGGCCAGTAAGCATTTCATTGATGCCAGGCAGGAGTGGAAGCTCAGTTCCCCACTGAGCCTTGATGTCAGTAGGGCCCAGTATGGAACTGACCCTCCATTCCCTGCTGGCCTAAATGAGGCTGAATAATGTGGTGAGATGTAGGGCTAGTTGGCGGGCACTCTGCTTCTTTCTCTGCTTTCCTGGTGTCAATGTGGTCCAGTTGAGAGTGAGCTTCTGTTCCCATCCTTTGGTATGTGGTATGAGTCAGTCCTCTACTTACCCCCTTGCTGGTGTCAGCAGGGTCCAGTGAAAAGCCGAGCTTACACCCACACTCAGAGGCAATGAGGTGGTGTGAGTCAGTGTCCCACTTTCATCAAGATGGTATTAACAGGGCCAAAGGGGCAGCTAAATCTCCACCCCTCTCATCAGTAATAAGACAGTGTGAGTCGCTGCCCCACTTTTGCAGAACAAGTACAATAAAATCTCCTCACACTACAATTGAGTAGGTGATTAACTACTGAAAAGAGGAGATTAAATAGGACCAATAATCTCATAATATCTAAATTGCACAGAATATAATAGAAAAATCACTCATCAGACTAACAGCCAGAAAAATAACAGCATGATTTTTTTAAAAAATCAACTAACCAAACACCAAGTTAGATTAATGAATTATTGCCATTATCTGATAAGGTTTTTTAAAGCAGTCATCATAAAAATTTGTCAAAAATCAATAACACATACTCTTGAAGCAAAGGAAAAAAACAGAAACTCTTCAGCAAAAAAGTAAAAAATATTAAAAGGAACCAAATGGAAATAATAGAACTGAAAAGTTTAATAACCCAAATTAAAAATTTGGTGGATTAGTTCCATGATAGATTGAAAATTATAGAAGACAGAATCAGTGAATTTAATTCATCATTATTATTATTGTTGTTGTTATTTACTCAGTCTGAAACTTATCTGAACTGTGGAGAGAAAGGAAATGACAAAAATGAACAAATTATCAGGGAACTTTAGGGTAATGACAAAGATGTAACATTTGTGTCATCAGAGTCTGAGAAGAGAAACATTAAACAAATAATGGTTGATCCCAGTGTGGTGACTCATCCCTGCAATCCCAGCACCTTGTGAGGCCAAGGCAGTAGGATTGCTTGAGCCCAGGAGTTCAAGATCAGCCTGGGCAGCATAGTGAGATTGCCATCTCTACAAAAACATCAAAAAATTATCTGGGTGTGGTGGCATGTACCTGCAGTTCCAGCTAAACAGGAAGCTGAGACAGGAGGTTTTCCTGAGCCCAGGAGGTCGAGGCTGCAGTGAGCTATGATAGCACCACTGTACTCCAGTCTGGGCAACATAGTGAGCTCTTGTCTCAAAAACAAAACAAATAAACAAAATAATGGTTGAAAACTCCCCAAATTTAGCAAAAGGTATATCCTAAAAATTCAAAACACTAAGTAAACTCAAAATAGGAAAAACTTAAAGAGATTCATGCAAAGACACAACAAAATTAAACTTCTGAAAATTAAACAGAAAGAAAAAATTGAAAGCAGTAAGACAGAAACCACATATTATGTATAAAGGGACACCACTTTGAATTACAGTGGATTTCTCAACTAAAACTATGTAATCCAGAAGCCTTGGTGCAACATTTTTTTCAACTACTGAAAGGAAATAACTGTCACTCCAGAATTCTATATCCTGCAAAATATTCTTCAGGAATAAAAGAGAAATAAAGACATTCTCAGATGAAGGAAAACTATGAGAGCATTAGTAAATGCACCCTTAAACAATAGTTAAAGGAAGTTCTCAAAACAGAACAGGAATGATAACAGAGACAGGCTTGGAATTTCAGAAAGGGAAGAAAATACCACCAGAATGGGTAAGAAGAGAGTAAAATATAATAGACTAGTCTTCTCATGAGTTTCATAAACTATATTTGATGTTTGAAGCAAAATCATAACATCATCTCATGTGTGGCATTTAATGTAAACACAATAGTATTTAAAATGTAGGAAAGATAAATAGACCTAAATGCCACTCATAGTGGTAAAACATCAATAGAAGCAGACTATGATAACTTACTTGCATACATTGTAATACCTAGAGCAAACGCTAAAAAAAGTATACAAAGTGATATACTATTTATGAAATTCTAAAAAAAATTCAAGTAACCCATAGGAAGTTAAGAAAAAGAGAAACAAGATGAAGTCACATCTGACCCTGAAGAAATGCAAAAGATCATTAGAGACTACTATGTACACTTGTATGGAAACAACTTGAAAACCTTAAGGAAATGGAGGACTTTCACATGACACAACATGCCTAGGTTGAAACAAGAAGAAATCAAGACACTAAATAGACCAATAACAATCAAGGAAATTGACTATGTAATAAGAAAACTACCTACAAAAAAGCCCTGGATCAGATGGCTTTCCAGAAGAATTCTAAAAGACATTTAAGGAGGAGCTGATACCAATCCTACTGAAAGTATTCCAGGTGATTGAGAAAGAAGGAACCCTTCCCAAATCATTTAATAAAGCTAACATCACACTGATACCCAAGCCAGGTAAAGATCCAACAAAGAAAGAGAACTACAGGCCAAATCTTTGATGAACATAGATGCTAAAATTCTCCACAAGATCCTAGCAAAACAGATTCAATAACACGTCTCAAAAATCATCCATCATGACCAAGTAGGTTTCATCCCTGGGACACAAGCCTGGTTCAACATTTGTAAAACCATAAATGTAATTAAATACATCAACCGATGTCAAAACAAAAACCACATGATTATATCATTAGATGCAGAAAAAGCTTTAGATAAAATCCAGCACCCCTTCTTGATAAAAACCTTTGAACATCTGGGCATATGTGGAACATACCTCAAAATAGTAAAAGCCATCTATGAGAAACCCAAAGCCAGCATACTCCTAAATGGACAAAAATTGGAACCATTTCCCATGAAAACTGGCACAAGACAAGGATGCCCACTCTCACCCCTCCTGTTCAACATAGTATTGGAAGTCCTGGCTAGAGCAATCAGAAAAGAGAAGGCAATCACGGGTATCGAAATAGGAAAAGAGGAAGTCAAGTTATCTCTCTTTGCAGATGACATGATTGTGTACCTTGAAAACCCAAGAGAATCTGTCAAAAACCTCCTTGCACTGAAAAGGATTTTGGCAAAGTCTAAGGGTATAAAATAAATGTGTAAAAGACAATTGCATTTCTTTACATCAATAATAAGCAAACAGAAACCCAAATAAAAAGCACAATCCCATTCACAATAGCCACACACACACAAAAAATGAAATACCTTGGCATCTACCTAACCAGAGATGTGCAAGACCTCTACAATGAAAACTACAAAACACTGCTAAAAGAAATCAAGGATGACACAAACAAGCACAAAAATATCCCATGCTCATGAACTGAAAGAATCAACATTATGAAGATGTCCATCTTACCTAAGGCAATCTACAGATTTAATCTAATACCCATCAAATTACCAGCAACATTCTTCTCAGATCTAGAAAAAACAATACTGGAATTCATATGGAAACACAAATGACCAAGAATAACCAGAACAATCCTCAGCAAAAAACCCCCAAAAACAAAGCAAAACTGGAGATATCACAATACCAGACTTCAAACTTTACTATAAAGCTATAATAATCAAAACAGCTTGGTATTGGTACAAGAACAGGCATATAGACCAATGGAATAGAATTGTGATTCCAGAAGCAAAACCTCAATTTCTCAACCAACTCATCTTTGACAAAGCCTCCACCATCCACCACTGGGGAGAGGAGAACCTATTCAATAAATGGTGCTGGAAAAACTGACTGACCATATGCAGAAGATTCAAACAAGACCCCTATCTATCCCCATACACAAAATGTAACTCTAAATGGATCAGAGACCTAAATGTAAAACCTCAAACCACAAGAACTTTAGAAAATATAGGACACACCCTTATGGAAGTTGGAACTGGCAACCAATTCCTGAGCAAAACCCAAAACACACAGGCCATAAGAGATAAGATAGGCAAGTGGGACCTCATTGAAGTGACAAACTTCTGAAAGTCAAAGAAACCATCAAGAGAGCAGGGAGACAGCCTACAGACAGGGCAAAGTATTTGCCAACTTCATGTCTGACAAAGGCCTAACATCTTGGATCTACAAGGAACTCAAACTTGCTGAAAAGAAAAAAACAAACAACCCTATTACAAAGTGGGCAAAAGATATGAACAGACA